>NW_010417829.1:0-2633 GCF_000710305.1 Buceros rhinoceros silvestris | reverse complement strand
ATTCCTGCTATCAGCAGTATGCCGGTGTGTGGCTTCAGCCTTGCACAATTAAAAGTTTAAGAGGCTTGTGATACTGAAGACAAGTTTCTGAATCAAATAAAAATGTTCTCCATTTGCTTCAGACTCTGCAATAATTTGTTCCAAATTTCATGCTCTCCATTGGTCCAATTTACACAAACTCACTAATTAGCTGCAGAGCTTCCTTTAAATTTACAAAAGCAATCATTCCCGGTGATAGCTCTCTGCTATGCCCAACTCCCTCTGAATAGACTTTAATGACACAGTAACCATGGTTACAGTATATAAAATGTGCAGCCACGAAATGTCGAAATGTAACAGTGTAATATAATTTTCTTTGGAAAATAAAGGTTTTGGGCATATTTGCATTCATTAGGATATCACATTAAGTATTTCAAGTCTGCATTCTTTGTGAAAAAAAAAGTCATAACAGTCAAAATGATTCTCATATTATATTCAGTGGCAAACAGTACCATGGGGAAAGCATTTTCCCTGATAAACCAGGACATTTTAACTGGACATCTATAACGCCATTCTGGTAAATTGGAGTTATAGCACGTTGGAAACAAGCCTAGGGATCTACTGTGATTGGAGCAGCCATATGTCACAGAGCTCAGGCTTTTAATCTTAGGACTGGCAATTGGGAGGAAGCAGCAAAACCTCTTGTCTGCAGAACTGAGTAGATAACGAGGGAAACCCACGGGCCGGCATAGCAAACCATGACTTGCTGCATTGGTTTTCAGACTTTTTGCTTTCTTGTTGCTCTTTATTATTACATCTGTTTAACTGATATAAAACAACCCATTGCACATAAATCAAGCCTGCTGCTAAATGATGCTCTGACTATTTTGTGAATGCTGCAGTCCCCTCTGTCAAATTTTCATACATATATCACACAATGCTTTTGGATGAAGATTGAGGATCCTTAGATTTCTCTTTTCTTCATGATCTGCGTCTCTGCAGCAGATCTGGTTGCACTGGCAGGTTGGGATGTGATCTAGAGCATTTTATCCCTTACACCTTACATCTCCATGTGGCCCTAAGTTGCCTCAGGGGGAATTTAGGTTGGATATCAGGAAAAATTTCTTTACACACAGGGTCATTAAGCACTGGAACAGGTTGCCCAGGGAGATAGTGGAGTCCTTATCCCTGGAGGTGTTTAAAAGCTGTGTGGATGTGGTGCTGAGGGACACGATATAGGGACCCTGGCAGTGCAGGGTGAATGGTTGGACTTGATCATCTTAAGGGCCCATTCCAACTGGGTGATTCTGTGTGTGTGTGTGTGTGTGTGTGTGTGTAGTTGGTTGGGAAAAGGGAGAAAGGTGGGCATTCCAGGGAAAGCGAGAGGCAAAACACAGCCCTGCTCTAACTTTTGCTCTAGGTGTATTGCGCGCTACCATGTACATGTAAAATCCAACAGGTTGCGTGCATCATCCATTGCTAGTTTGGAGCTGTGGAGAAAATTTGAACCAACTTGGCTGTAGTGATTGAAACTCAAAGCTTACTTCCAAAGTAGATATTCCTTCCAGGAGACAACTTCAGAGTGGTCCTGACAAGCCCATCTGCTTATTTCTATTTTCAGCAGTGATGTCATAACGAGTAGCAAAGAGCCTTGAAGTGACAGTTTTCAAGTAATACAAAGGCGGTTACTTTATTTCTCTTGAAGCATTCATCAAATGACATTAGAGGAATGTGTTTAGAAAAACTGGCATCTTCATGACCAACTGATGTGCAAGAGAAAAGATTAAATTAATTGAAAAACGTTTAGTATGAATAGGTCGTTTAGCTCTGACCTCCAGCAAACCGTCTCCTTATCAGCTGGTCATGGAAAGATGCTGCAAGTTCAGCTGTACCTCGTGTTCTCTCAGATGCAGCCCAGGAGAGAAATGCAAAGGAAGGAAGATTAACCTTAGAAAATACAAAAGGACAAAAGGGTAGTGCAAATCCTTTAGGTCCATTTAGGTAAAGCTGGCGTTCAGCAACAGCTCTGTCCAGTCAGACAACTGGAGGAGATTTGCTCTTTGTCCCTGTGCCCTGCCCACCCTTGTTGCAGAGACAGAAGTGAAGGATGACATTTTTATTTCAGATCCAAACTACAGATACAGCAATAGCTCATTTAGGGATACAAGACTGGGTTTCTTTTTTGTTAGCATGTTCTCTTGTTTGTGAGTTTGGTTTTGATTTTTTTTTCTTCCACATAGACAAGATCAAATTTGGAACCTTCATTTTGATTAGCCAGATCTTTTTTTTTATTAATAAGATCCTCTGATTAAGACTTTCAAATCCAGTCATAAATAACAGAAAGTGCAATTAAGATTGACATGTATATGTTCTTTATAACCTTGGACTCAGTTCCTGAGATATATTCTTTTATCTGTGCAGAAGGGACAAAAAGAGCAACACTTCTTGATGAATCTTATGCATTTTGAAACTATTTCTCCTCACAGCAGAGAGCATGTCCCTCAGGTATTTACAAAATACCTGTCACCATGGGTGATGTGCTTCTGAAAAAAAAGAAGATTGGAGTAGAGCACCAGCTCCAAACTTCAGTCGAGATTTGAGTTAATTTCCAGCAAAATGTACCATTGTCCCGGTTTGGGCTAGACTTCCTGGTT
>NW_010417828.1:0-11270 GCF_000710305.1 Buceros rhinoceros silvestris | reverse complement strand
CTCCGCTCTCCCCTCTACCGGCGGCGCCAGGTGCGAGCGCCGCAGGCCCGGCCCGCCTCAGAGCCACGGCAGGCAGGGGCAGAGCCTCGCACAGAGAAACCCAGAAGGTTCAGACAGCAGATCGTTATTCAACTGCCCACAGCTGAGCCCGGCAGCCACGCTGTACTCTGCTGGAAACAGCCTGTAAAGACCACTGACGTCCTATTTAAATATAGAGTGTCATTGTATGATTTCCTGTCTGTCCGAGGAGAACTGACAGTACTTAATTACTGTTTATCACGTTGGCTACCTGCCACTCCAGACACTAGGCATTCGCCACAGAAAGTCAGGACACCTGCCTCCTTTATCAGCTATCTCTTTCGAGAAAGCTATCCCGAAACACAGGCTGGCAAAAGGAGGGTACGGAAAGGCTTTGAATACCTTTTCCGCTCAAACCAGTGACCTAACCCCTCAGGTACTTTGAGTCATTTCCTCCTCTTCCTCCTCCCAACTTCATTCCTTTGCTTTCTTCTTGGTAGTTCCCCAGCTGCCTCCCAGCTCAGCTGGTTTCCTGTCTTGGTTTTTTCCCTATCACTCCCCCTTCACTTCTCATTTTAGCCCCAGGTGTGCTGGCTGTTATCCTCCATCTTTTCACTCCTAATTCGAGCACCATCCTCAAGCCCTCTCCTCTATCCCTCCACAGCTCTGTCTAGACTATCGTTTTTCCTCACATCTCCACAGGACACACAAGTGTTTCTAAAATTATATTGTATTGTATTATATTATATTCTAAAATTGTATTCAGTAATGCCAAACTCGAGCTGTCAGAAAGAAGAATTGGTGGTCAGGTAAAGAAAAACTTGTGGCTTCAAAAAATTAGGTTTGTTTTAACATACTTTAAATTTCCATTTGCCTTCTCATTTCTCTAAGGGTCATATTTAAGGGACTTGGTCACAATTACTGCAAGTTTTGTGCTGAGACTGTTTACTTACTTTACTGAAAGCAAGATTCTGGCATAGTCTCAACAGAGCAGGAGTTGTATCTTAGAAAAACACTACTGGCAGCTGGCACTGTGGTTAAATCACCCAAGGTAGTCTGCAACAGGAGGAGGAAAACAGTCTTTCACGTGGGTGAAAGAAAACACAAGGTGCAGAATGCTGCAAAGCAGAGCTGGAAGGGCTCACATGACACTTAGGATGTGGAAGCTCTCAGGATACCAGCTCAGCATGTAACGCAGCATTGCAATGTTAGCCCTCAGTTTGAAAAGTCTCCAGAACCACTCATTGCAAAGAAGGCACCTGGGTCCTCTAGCGTACTAAACCACGTCTATTTCTGGGGGGTAGAGGAACATTTTCTTGGGATAGTTTTACAAGTCACAGGTACAAACTTTACCTTATTCAGGAAATGCATTTAGACATGTCTTTAAGAAGGTGCTCATGGAGCAGTTATCACCAAAGGCCTTAGTACAAATCCCCACCAGACATCATTTGCTGAACCACCACAGTAACCAAGTCAGTTTAACACGGATCAAATACAAATACCTAATTCTTCCCTGAAGATTTTAGAAGACACCAGTTCTATATGAGAAGAAGGGGAAACAGGCCCATCTAGGTCTCAGGTCGAATTTTCTTGTGCGCGTAAGGCTGAAATGGCTGTAGAAGCTGGTACTCTGGCCAGTGTCTGCCTTTGCCCTTTCTGAGGGTTCTCAGTGAGAGAGCACTTCCCAGACTGCTCTTTTTATATTCTTCCATGAGGATCCCTGTAGCCACTAACAGAAAACCTCTCATCCATTTCTTTCTGTTTTGAGGCATGCTGGCTTATACTGAGTGAGAAGTTTTAAAGGTTTACGTGAAGGCAAGCATGGCTGGCAACACTCCTTCCTTAAAACTTAAGAATGAAATTCCCAAGTCTCTATGTAAGCACTGAGAAACATCTCCTGCTCATGTATACTCTACCACATCTTCTCTGTAATCGGAATGTCTGGAAAACAAACTGTACGTAATCATGAAGCCATCATGAAATTTACATATCCGGTATTGTGAGCAGCACTGGCTAAAGAATAACAACCAAGTCCTACACCTATCATGCAGGAAAAATTCAGGGGTCCCTATTGCCCTGCAAGCTCTCCCCTCTTGTCACCCTTCCTAAGAGGCAATTAAAGAATTACCTTCCCTCTCCAACTAACAAAAGCAGTTCAGGTTCCGTAACTCAGTCAAGTGCATCACATGTGGGGTGATCACGGGATATGGAAGTCAAAACTCACTTCATATCAAGGCCAAAAATTAGCAATCTTTATTCCTGCAAGTCCAGGCTCTCATTCAACTCATGGTTTCTTTGTGAAAATCTCTACCACTTTATCAACAATATGAAGCCTCTAATTCTAATAATGTAAAAAACTTTTAAAAATGAAGCAAGACTAGCATATCATACTGTGAGGCTAAGACCCATCTGAACAAAAGATGATTGCTGCTTGCAGGTAGACAAATTTTGATGGCAGTTTAATCCTTCTGTGTACAACCACAGATATAATTATGCCAAAAGCTATTACACAGACCTGGCTACTGCAATATATATTTCACGATCTCACAAGTTGGATTTTTGCAAAAGCAGAAAGGAATGAAGAAATTCTAATAAAATTTTCTATCGATTTATATAGCAACAGAGGGTATCACAATCACATCAGAGTGGTGTTCTACATTCCATGCTGAACATTGTTCACTTCAAACTGTGACTTCTCATGGTAAAATCCCTCGCAATTCCATCTCTAGACCCTTCACAGACTGCTCACAAGCAGTAGCTCCAAGTGACATGACTTGTGGATTCAAACGTATGGTTCATCTTAACTTTCCACACACAATTACATGCACACATGGTCCTGCTAACTAGTCAGGCTGTATCTAACATGGGCTTGAAAGCTAGGAGACTTGAGTAATTATTTTTCTGAAGTGTCCAGTGGACATACGCATATTAAGGCATTACAGGGACTGTGACAAAGGCATGAAAGTGAAGGAAGGAGTGGTGAGAAGTCCAGCATAGTCCCACGACAACCATACAAAAATTAATATGCTTCATAAAGGGAAACATAGGCCTCATCCTTAAGAGCACAACATGTAAATGATGACTTTGTAATGCCTCTCAATAAACAACATAGCTTCCAAAGTGGTGCCTGCAGTGTGTGACTTTCCATACCACGGAAATGCCTGACATCTCAAGAGAGAGTGAGATTTTGCAAGCTAATTAAGCCAGTACTATACAGCTGCTAAGGGGCCAACCTCTCGCCCAATTTAGTGAGCTGAATCAGCGGAGTGAGGGACAGCCCAGGACCAGACCCAGTACGAGGGAAGCGGATGGAGCAAATGGTAAGGCAGAGAGGCAGGGGCAGCAGCACCACTTCTCTGGCAGCGGCTATCCCTTAAATTTGAGCCTCTCTCACTATTAATACTGACAGTGCTGCTTATCCTCTGCAAACACAGGCTCAACAGCCAGATTGTCTTGTTTTGTAAGCCAGACAATTTACTCCCCTCTGCCACTGGACAAAAAATTGAACAATGCAGATGATTATTAGGAACAGATCTACAGCATACTGATAAAAGCATACATGACAATTAGATACATTTCTCTGCAACAGAATGTTTTTGGTATGTTCAGCAACTGTAAATTACTCTCCCTCAGTATCCAATTAAAAACTCTGACTGCTGTTGTTGTCATAAATAAATTAAAAAATACAACATTTAGGAACCTGTAAACATTTCCTCAACAAATTTGCTGCTTACATTTTCAGCTATAAAGCCACTCCCAAAACAACAAGCAGCTCAGGCAACTTCATCACTTAGGAGATGCTTTACTATGTAACTTGGACGATGAGTTTTATTTATCATAAAGCATTATATAAGGTAGCACATAACAAAACAAGTGATAAGGATCATTAAGTTTTCCCTTTTATATTCACTTGAGTGAATATATATTCACTTTTATATTCACTCAAGTCAGAAAAGGTGCTTTGAAAAAAATTACACTTTCAAAAGCAAACATAAAAGGCATCCTTAAAGAGTCTCATTCAATACATAAGAAAAAAGATTTCAAAGTATCAACATTTACTTCAAGTAATTAACAATAAAAATTCTTCCCCAGAAACATTTTTATAACACTGATTACTGATTTTAAGTACCCCATGAAATACTTACGAAGTTGAAAAGTGTATCTTTAAAACCAAAATGCAATACCAATACTAAAGCAGTGTTTTGCACGTAGTATTCCAATGCAAATGTTATCTAACCTACCTTCTTTATGCCGATAATTACCTTAATAAACACTGGAATTTTTCAAAACATGTATGAAAATATTCTAGAATCACTGCCCGAAAGCATTACAGACTGCTGAAGTCTTACCGATTTTATAGCAAGATGTACACTGAATGTAGTTCACCAGCAACAGTTCAGGTAACGCAAAGTTCATTAAAGATGCTAAGACTAGTAAAACCCTAATAGCATAGGTCTCATATGGAGTAAGGAGAGTAAACTTGTGAACCATGAAAGGATAAAGGTTGCCTATATGCATCTTTTCTATTTTTGTGGGAAAGGAATATTATGTAACAACATCTTACAGCAACAAAGAGATGCTTCTTACTCCATCAGTATCTTGAAAGGATGTTAGATCAGAACCGATTTTGCAGATGGGTTGACAGGAGTTTGTTTTGCTTTAGTTGAGTCTTTTAGTCAGAGAACTATTATCCAAAGAGTAACAAAGGAACTGGCTACACTGGTCATGCATTTATTGCTGTTTTCAAAGTGTCTTGGAATATCTGGAAGTTCTACAACAGTGAAACAAAGTTGTCATGCCACAGCACTCCTTTAAAGGGACAAACAGACACCATCTGCTGTCAGGAATCAATGCAGGTATGGTAACCTACTTAGCGTCACTAAACACAGTTCTACACATAAAACTGTCTGCACAAACAGATCTTGTTTCAAATGAGATTTCAAGTCTGGTCATTAAACATCTTGACTGACAATACACTGAGATAAGTTCTTTTGTTGAATACAAATCAATATTGCCATCAGTGATCTGGGAAAAAAAATATTATGAACTTTCTAGCAAACACCACAAAAGAGGTAAATAACTACAAGAACAAGACAGTTCATCACTGGATAAAGCAGCCTTGTTTGAACAACATGCACTCTAGTCTTGCTAGGCATCAAGTCGTATCAAAGCACAGAAAAGCCCTACAGACATAATATATGGCAATAGATTCTGCAAGCTGGGAACAATGGAAAGAATTTAGGCACTGTCACAAACAAATAGCTAAACAGGAGCTCTTAACATGATGGAATAACTAGAATAAACTCAAGTAGGAAAATCTCTCATTGGAGTAAGGAGATGATACACATGAGCATTGAAGGGCTAAAGTTCTGTTAGTAGTGGCATTTCCCAAAGCTTTCAGGAAAATCAGGAGCAGTTCAAGGGAAAAAAAAAATCTGATCTATAGGATGCAGCCTGAAAAGCTTAATTTATTCCATTTAGTCAAGGCTGAAAGAGAACCTTAGTCATTCAGTATGTGTATCCCCAGCAGAAAGAGCTATTTTGGGAGAAGACGGGTTGTAAGAATAGTGAACTCCATACTGTCCCTCCTTCACAGATAGCAGATTTAGGGATTCAAATTGTATGAGTCAGATGAAAAAACAAACTCAAATTCTTTCTCCTTACCCATTGTAACACAGTGGATTTCCCATCTCTGTAAATCTTACATGTGATACGCCCTTCTACCAAAAAACTAATCACACTTCAAAGAAGAATTAGAGGATGAATAAGAAAATAGCAGACAAGGTTATACAGCCTATTTTATACAGGAAGTCAAACTAGAAGATCTTATTGGTCTATTCAGTCCTTTAAATTTAGTAATTCATAATTATTTTTATATTACTCTTAATTACAATAATTGAAATCTTGCTCCCTCTAGTGGTTGATACTGATCTTTATTACCTTCCTCTACCTACTTCACATGATTTTTCCACTGTGTGATGTACAGTGTAAAAGTAAGATAAAGAAATCACAGAAAGGAAAGAAGTATTATGTGGGTGTGTAATGTGTATCTGCCGAATTTATAAGTTTTCTTAGAATTGTTTATAAATACGCAAAAACACTATTGCTCTAACCAGTTCTGAAGTAACATGCAAGATCCAAATGAACCTCCCACTGCTCTAGTTTATTACAGCTCATTTAATATAAACATATTTAGGAAAATCAACAGTCCCAGCATCCCTTCCCATTTCTGGTAGGTTCTAAATAGATACAGCATATTAACTGGAAGTTAAATACAATGTGTAGCCATCTGCTTCAGACATACAAATTAAAAACAGGCAACACTATTTTTAATCCAACATTTTGCTATCTGTAGTGGAGTGAGCCAAGCACGCGAACAACTATGCTACCTATTTGCTCTGGTCCCAGAGATTAACTTCTCCTTCTGAGCTAATTCAGTGAACAGCCAGCTAATGACAAAGTCTAAAAGAGCTATTTCCCATTTTTATCACCAAATTTACATTTATCCTGGCAAGTAGAGAAAGCATTACTAGAGATCAGAAATGCTACTTTTATGTGGTAAGCAAGTGCAGAAAGGGATAGAAAACATCTGATAAAAACGTCATCACTTTCCAGATACCATGGTGCTTGGTCCTTAACTCAATTATCACAAATGCCAGAGGGGAATAAAAAAATACCGTAGCTGCTATTAAACTATTCTGCTTTGGTTTTCTTCAGATGCCTTTTTGCTAGCACTTAGCTGCATCATAAGAGTATCACACCATTTGTTCAAATCAGCAGTTAAGTACCGTGGCTGCAGTACTACTGGTACAAACGTGAAGGCAGACGGGTTGTCCAACGGGTAGATGAAGAGCCATAATGAAGTTTCCCATGGTTTTGGGCATTCATGTGAAGCAATCATACACTTAAGAGACTTACTTCATTGTGGTGGCTCAGACCACTCTACATACTTAGACCTTCTCCTGACCTCACACCAGCTATATTTTACCATATACCTTGCAAAATCAACAGACATAGCCTATATAGCAAATGGCGTTATCATTAAGGGCCAAGGTGAAATTCCTAAAAAATTTTGTAAGAAAATATGGATACAATCATTCTTCTAAAACAGTATGTACAGCTATTGTTACACCTGCTGCATCATAGCCGCTGTCAACTGAGACATATTTTCTAGCAAAATTCTTGATTGAACTGTAGAAAAAAAATTTAAACAGTTTTTTGGAGCTGAAAACTTAAAATTGTTCTTTAAAATTTAAAACCAAATAACTTTGACAGACTGTATAAACATTACCTATAGAAGATAATAATTTTAAAATTAAAATATTCATAAGATTTTATTTACTATAGGAATCATCTTGTTTAAAATAGAGTTTGAAATGCATCTGTAAAAAGAGCTGTTCAGCATTTTTAAGGTTTATGTGATTTTGGGTTTTTTTAACAACTTCTTAGCGTATGGAAAAGAAAATCCAAAACCCAGTAACTTCAGATGGAAGGACAGTTAAGAGGAACATTTTGTCACATCACCACAGCATTCTGGCTTGAAGAATCCTAAACAACATACTCCTAGAGAGGAATACTGCTCCTTCCAAGAGCCAATTTCCTCATGTCTAGCTCTTCCCCCAGACAACTCACTGCCGTACTCACCAGAGTCACAGAATTAAGGAATTCTCTATGAAAAAGTCAAATGAACTAGGAAAAGAAATCAAGCTCAATTCCTGTTTGATAGCATCCAAACCTGTTAGGTCTGGGAAAGCTGGTTTTTTGTTTTTTGGGGTTTTTTTTTTTGGCGGGGGGTGGGGAGGTGGGAAGGAGTGATTAATGGAGGTCAGCACTGTGAAGTACTCGAGCCTGTCAATAAAAGGCTAAACAGACCAATTCCAGCAATATTGAATTTAAAAGACATTACTCAGTATAAATGCTGATTTCAGTGAGACAGAAAACTTCATCAGCTGTAATATTTACACACTCAATGTCCTAAATTAATCACCCAATCAGCACAAGATTGGTAAGACTGATGGCTACAGATCCACTACAGGTCTCTGTCACAGCAAAGACATTAAATGCTCCTCAACAACACTGGCAAGGCCTGTATTTATTTCAGGTATTTTAAACACACAATATATTTTTAAATCCCGATTTAAATAAAAATAAATAGGATTTATTCAATAGTAAATAAAAATCAAGTGTTAAGAATTCAGAGCTTTGCAGTATTTATACTTTCAAGTAGTTTTGTCTTCTGAGCTCTTCCCCGACCTCATCTGCTTCATGCTTCAGCTGCTCTGTGTGATGGACCTGTTAGCAGAACGATGTGAGATGGAGCATCCCATGCAGTGCAAGCCAGCAAACTGGAACTCAGGGACATAGGAAGTTAAAAGGGGAAACATTATGCTTAAAAGAATATTATGTGGACTGCCCACTAACATCACCCTTGGTATTTCGAACAATGAGCTAAGCACAGCACTGCAAGTTGATAACATCATTAAATCTCCTTACATGTCACTCTTAATGCTCTCCTACTCAAAAGGCTAAATAATAAATAATAATAGTTCTGCCTCAGTGCACACCCCACAGTTTAAATCTGAATTTCTGAATAACTGTAATTACACTTTGCTCATACTCTGTGTCTGTGGGATTTTCTGAACAGTGAACTACCTTGTTCCTCAGATGGTGCTACAGCTGAACAATCCAAGCTGTACATGCAGGTTATATGGTTGCCGAACAGAGCATCACTGGAAGCAGCAGACTGAACTACACAGAAAGAAGGCAATTTTACAGAAACAAAATGAAAACCAAGCATCTAGAAGTATGAGTGGTAAAGATTGCTTTAATTAGTTGCGCTTTTCAAAATGTGAGAGAAAACCCTCAAAATGAAGGACAAATTACTACAAATGATCACCTGGCTAAGATGCCTCAGGGTTTAAGACCTAGTGTTACCCAGTCATTTAATCTCTGTGCTTCAGTTCTCCACCTGTAAAGCAAAGACAATAATGCCTAACTACTTCTTCACAGTGCAGCGAAGATAATTCCAGAAACATTTGCATGACATACTCAGATACTAAAAAAGGAGGAAGTAGACAATAGCAAAGATATCCTCTTCAGGCTGACTATTCTATGGATTTAGAGGTACTCAATGATTTCTGCAATTCCCTCCTCCCTACAGGCAAAGACCAAACAAAGAGAAGCTGTGAGGGACTCACTTGAGTTAAGAAACAGTCTTAAATCTCTCATGCGTATCAGGAAGAATGGCAAGAATCAGGGAGGACAATGTGACAAGTCACAGACTTCTACCTTCCACCCCAAGACAAACAGATACTTTTTGTTATAGCTTTGTACGACCGAGAGTGCACTTCAGTGATCTGTAACATACAAACTACACTTGGCACATCTATCATCACCAACACTCTGTCAAAACTATGTAAATCAAAAAAGAATAAGCACGACCCATGCTAGCTGTTTGTACCTTCAGCATCCTGTAAAACTACCAGTCATGGTGGAAATAAGGCAATTAACTGCTCAGCTTTCAAACTGCAGTTTAAACTACTGTCTAAGAGTCTTAATTTCACTGATATCTGACAACCTGATTATTCCATTCAGGTTACTGCAGAGGATGTTAGTTTATGGAAGCATCCATGTCCTGATAAAATGGGACTTAAAAACACTTACTGTTGCAAACATACATTCTTCATATGGCAGCAGTAAGAAACCACCACTACCTCAAAACCCCTTTATCATTCAATCAGCCTCTCTTTTGACCATCTCCAGTCATGTCTGGACACAACTTGCTATGAATTTCAATAAGCCTGAACAATGTGAGTAAATTTACCTGTTTGTTTCTCTCTAACCAGCATACCTATCTCAGTATTTTGCATTTTTTTTGTAGAGGGATTGGTTCTTTCAAAATTTATGCAATTTCAATTCTGCAAAATATACAAGAAGCCGCACTTAATATTGATAAAGCATTATTCCAACATATTCCACCAAAGGTATAGCCTGTTCTCTATCATGCTGTTCTTCAACACTTACATTTGCACACCCCTACTTATGCACAAGAGAAGATTTCATCAGTCTGGTGGTAGACAGGGTGTGGAAAGCCTAAATGTTCTCCTGGCAAAGAAATCACAGCATGGAGGTGATGGAGACTACTAGACTGCTCACAACGAAGAAAACTGGCTTCAGTTGATATATATACTTACCACAGCACTTGTCGTGATGCTCTGCTCTCAGGTACTACAGCCATTTTTAGAGGTATTTCCAGGTTTTATCAGCCTGGGAGGTCATGGAGTATTAACTCCCTCCCCAAATTCAACAGACTGTTTTCCAGTGAACTTGCCAACAAAACTACAGCAATTTGAATCCAACTTCTAAGATATGACAAGAACTCCTTCCAGACTGGTTGACTGTACTCTGTGGTCTCACAGACATCTTTATTTAAGGTCTTTTGTTGTACAGAAGTTTTAGGCCCATTTCTGGTCACTGTTTACTTCTCCATCAAATTGAAATTTGCCTTCCTGTGCAAGCAGCATCATGTCATTTCCTCTTGGAGCAATCCCCTCTCCTTCAAATTTTGGCTGTAAGACACACTAAACTTTTGCTAGATTGCTCTGAGCCTTGAAATTCCCATCAGATTTGCTCTGCTGCTATGCTTAAGTCACTAACTGAAAACCACCTACCCTTTTCTAGTCCAAAGAGGTCCTGAAGAGCAAAAAAAAGTAGCATCCACCACTCCTGGCATAAAGAGAGGATGAACCATACTTTTGCTCTATGACATTATCTTTCTTACTACTATGAAAGAATATACACCTCCTTCTTCTCACTTAAAGCTTTGAGAGTATCAAAGCTTTTCTTCTGCTGGAATTAGGTGTCTGAGAGAAGGCTGATGCACTAGATTCTGTTCTGCATCTATTTTTATCAAGGTATGATGAAATGATGCAGATGCAACATAATGCTGCAGCATTGGCATGGAATGAGAATTTCCATCTCAAGAACTTAGCTGTAGGATTGTTTCTCTGGCAGCTGATAAAAGGACCTGCTGAAACTGGTCACTGAACTGCTCAAAAACTGCTGAACTTCCAAGTTTGGGATAAGAGGAGTGGAGTTACCTCAGGAAGCACCACTCCTGGAAGAAGTGAGCTGCTGACATCCGTACCACACCACACTTTCAAAGAAAAGGACAACTAGCAGGCTAACCTACCAGTTTCTCCATATCTGCAAGAATTCATTCCGATCGCGTTATCTCCTTACACCTCCCACTA
>NW_010417827.1:0-6686 GCF_000710305.1 Buceros rhinoceros silvestris | reverse complement strand
ACCAGGAAGTTTAGCCCAAACCGGGACAATGATTTAACACGTAGAATCATGAAGATTTGGGAATGAGGGGTGGAAATGTGGGAGGAAAGGGTTTTTTAATTTTGCTTTTGTTCTTTGTTATCCAAACCTATTTTAATTGGCAATAATTTAAATTCATTATCCCCAAGTCAAGTCTGGTTTCTCTGAGATAGTAACTGCTGAGTCATCTTCTTGTCCTTATCTTGACCCATTAACCTTTTCATCTTATTTTCTTTCCCTGCCCTGCAGATGAGGGAGGAGCAAGAGAGGAACTGGGTGGGGGGGTCTGGCAGCCAGCCCAGGTCAGTCCACCTCTTCATTAGACATAGGAACCCATATTCACAGGAGTGCCAGATGAATTTAATATTGTGCTACCATACTGAGAATTTTCACTTGAGTGCTGAACAAGCCATCCAGTCACACACCAGCTATTTACTGTGACATCAGAAGAACTTACCCTTTTTAAGGAGTGGAATTGTATTTACAAATTTCACAGAAACGAGCATCATAATCTTTTCCTATTTAAAGGAGTATGGGTGGAAGACACCATGCTTTCACCTGCCATCGTTATTATTTCCTAAATAAACAATAAAAGAAGTGGCAGTATCTCAAAGCAAAAAGTACAGCTCTTTTATGAAGGTTCCGACTGTTTGCTAAAAATTTTATTCTCTCCATATGTAAACAGACAACATCTATATTTCAAGCTGTAACATGTTCGTGTACATGGCAATGCAAGAAGCAGGGCAGCTGAAACTGAGATGCTGCAGTTCAGGATTCAGATGTTTTGGAGGCACTGTTCAGGCAATGGTTCCAAAATTCTTTTGGCTACACATGTACGCTGCTTTCCTTATACATAGCTACTCTCATGGGAGGACACAGCTACTAGTTCACTGGAGGACAAAACAACCACTGTTCAGCTCACATCTACCATTATCTGAAGTGAAACTAGCCATAATATCAAAATCAATGACACACACACACTCCCTCTCCCTTTCTTTTTCTAAGTCAAATAAGGGTCAGGGTGTCCTCAGTAAAGTTTAGTCGGGCTAGTAACTCTTTACAGGATTTGAGCTAACACCTTCTACTGCTACACCATATATTGCTAATGAGTAACTGCAGCTCAGATATTACCACACAACAACATGTTGTTTTCCAATGCAGAGTACTATCCAACACTATCAGCTGCCACAGTGATATATTTTTTTTTAATGTTTTTAATTGCTGATTTCAAAGCCAATAGATAATGACAGATTTCAAACATGGGTTTTTTTAACTCTGACACTATCGTCTGACTTTTGAAAGTCATATGATTGCAGGCTTAACCTGTCAAACTTTGGTTTAATATCAAGCTCAATGGTAAGGTTACTTGTTATCTCTGCCAGCTCAGCTGATTTTCCACCAGTCTGAAATAATATCCTATGCGAACTATAATAAACATTTTCTTATTTAACACTATTTTAGTAAATCAATTCAGTTTTGCAGGACACAGCTCTCCTTTTCTTTTGAATGCAAATGACACAGCTACATTCTGGGAAGCCACGTATTTAAATCATCCCTAATACTCAGTAGCTATTGGAACTTGATGCCAAAGTGGAAGTTATCAGAAAAGCACTGAAATACAGGAATTAGCAACCCACTGTTGTGTTCTCTCCTGGTTTTACATTTGCAGAGCCTTCACATGCTTTTACAGCCTCTACAAATGTCTTGCTTAGTATGAAGGTACAAATTGCAATTGTGCAAGCCTGGAATAAATAATATTCTTTACCAAACTATCACAAAGGGATAGACAGCAAAAAAAAAAAAATCCCTGTTCACTATTACTGCTAATGAAAGTTGATCCAATGGGAAACAATATAAAATTACTATGAGCAGTATGAATGAATAGTAACACTGGCATAGCAGAAGTCAACCATTCAGATAAATGACTGCTGTATTGCAGATCTTACAGTATACACTTAAATTATCAAATACTACAGATATAATACAGTACAATCATTTTGTTAATGCTCTTTTTGATACCAAGTTGTACCTATGGCAGAACAAGATGACATGATTACTAGAAAGTTTATGTCTATAAAGACATAACTGGAAGTCAAGAGAGTGAATGTCAGGTTACCTGAACTCTCTTCAACCCTTGCATTCCTATTGTTCCTCAGGATTTATTTTCATTCAGTATATTGTGGGAGCAGGAGAAGAGAGAAAAAAAGCACACAGATTTGAAATGCATTTTAAATCATAACTATAAACGTAAGGAATTCTTGACCTTGGACTCTATTAGAGGAGAAAAAATGAAACATACATTTATTAAGTAGTACATAGATGTATATAACACTGCCAGAAAACAGAAATGATTCACTACCTTCATCTTTTCAGCTGAGGATTAAAAACAACAATCGTATAATTTGCATGTAGATTTAGCAGAAATTGAAGTCAACTTAAATCAAGGAAATAAGAGCTACTAAAATAAAGGATTGAATTTATAGAAGTCATTATGCTGAGGTGCAAATAAATAAATTAAATTAAAACTAATTATGCTAATTAGAATTCAAGCCAAATACCTACAAAGAGTCTTCACTGATGTCAATCAGATTGCAAGAAATTTCTAAGAAATGAAGCTGTAAGATGAGGAACTGGGCAATCTTCATTAAAAGATCATACTTTATTTTCTTGTATGGAGGCTTTAGAAAAATTCAAAAAAAGGATTCTCTTACATAACAAAAGATCATTTTATAGTGTTTCTGAATTACTACTGTCATTATGAAGTTGTAATAATTGATTGGTATTTAATCAGATTCTTCATTAGCCCAGCGAATTGGACAAGTGACATTCACATACTGGCAGACCCTCCCTACTTTATCCATGTCAGATAATGGTTTCACATATGTCAAAGTATCTTATTAGATTTTTTTATCCTTGAAGATGTATTCTTTGATGAATTCAAGTAAAAGACTTCAACACGGGTCTCCAAGATGTTTCCAAGTCCTTGTTTCACGCTGCTGCATGACACAGTTTACTTCCTGATAGTCATATAAACATTGCCCTTATAAATACTAGCTTAATAGTAGTATTCTTATAAGGGAGGGGGGAAAAAAAATATCTCATCATCATTACAATGTAGCTATGTTCCTACCCTGTGTGTACATAATTGAGGCAGCAAATAATGCTTGATCATCTTTCAAGAAGTTACTGCCTAGATTCTGATAATCTCAAAAAAATCTATTAAACTACAACTCCATATTTCAGTTGTTAGCTGGGTACTCAAAGCAAAGAAAGACTTGTAATCATGTCCAGCGTAGGTGTCTATACCAGCCCACGCTATCAATAACTGCTCACTCTGGGGACAGAAGAGCAGAGATTTCAAAGACATTAAGTTCCTAAAGGTTCTGTGAAAATCAATAGGCACTAGGTATGTGGTCTCACTACGGAAAGAGCTGGAGACTAACCTTTCCCCTTTCCAAACACTGGCGATTTCACAGAGGAAAACAGACACTGGAAAGAAGCCACCTTACCTACAAGCTAACAGGTTAACTTCATTAAAAGTACAGAATTGACAAGTTCTGAGACACTTTTGTCTACCTGTGTAAAGTCACCTGAATATCACAACTTCTGAAGGAATAAAGTATGCCAGGTTGGGCTGTGTCTGTGAGCATCACCTGCCACAAACACACACGTGCATACATATTGTAAACATAACAGTACATTCAAGTTTTCTCTTGTACCTTGGGATCTTGTTCGTAATGTTCCCTGCCACCATGTCTCCTGTTTAGTAGTATGATTCAGCAATCACCGCCTCACTGACATATCAGCATATAAAACCGAATAGCAAAATTTGAAGATATTAGAATTTCATGACTCTCCTCTTATTCAAATGCTTTGTCATCTGTCAAAACATGAATAGAAGAGTTCAGAGGAGGCGGTACCTTTGTTACCCATGGTCTAAAATACTTCAGTGAGACTCAAAATCTCTTGCAGATTTTAGATATGTACCTTTATTTCTTTTCACGAGTAATAAGGAAACTAGCGTAAGAGCTCTGACAGTATTACCTGCTGGCAGGATTTGGCTACTGGGGCTAAGGGCAACTGCTCCCCATCCAAAACACGAGTAATTATACATGGTGTTAATGTGGGCTACGAGGAAAGTCAGGCTGAGCCCATTGAATCTGATGAAAATGGCAATTTAAGGTGTTGTAGTGCAGCTATCAGAAATTAATTTTGTACTTTCTTCAGGTGCAAGAAACCCCTCTGAGATGAAAGAGGGAAAATGGGACAATTTTCTCCTGCCTGAGAAAGAAGCATAACTCAGGACAAGCTGCACATTTTTGAAAGTGTCCTGTCAAGAAGGAATCCTACCTCCGCCATGCTTTAAAAGGCTCTGAACATGATGTGGGATTCAAGGATTCCCTGACTTCAGGATTTTACTGAGAAAGGATGCTCACCTTCTTCAAACACTCCTTTGAGCCGTAAAAGATGATCAAAAAAGGTGCAGAGACTGGGAAGGCCAGCTTTTTTTAACAAAACCACAGTGCTTGTCTAATGTTGACAATTATTCAGCATTCCCCTGACCCTTTCTTTTTAAATCTGAGAATCAGTAGTTCATTATACACATAATTTGCCTGTGTGATGTATGGATGAGTGAGGCAAATGCTGAACAACTGTAAACAGCAATATGAACCCTGTTGATAACATTCCTCCTATTCAATACAATGAAGCAGTGATGTTTTGAAATGAGTACATTAAACTTGTGTTGAGTTTAAATGACTGCTTACAAAGCCCAAGACAGGCATCATTTCAATCCTGACATCCATGATGTACACATAGCTACACAAATTTGAGGTCTTTTACACTTATAACAGCACTGATCATAATTCTAGGGAGGATATAGTTACTACCATAGCATTGTGCTTCATTGCAAAAGATGTCTAACACTGACATACATTTTCCCATTCTTTGGTAAAAGAAAGTTAAGAGTGGTGTATATCCTCAGTAAAATGTTGCCAACTTGGAAATTATTTGTAAATATTCATCAGTAATTTTCAAACTTACAGCTAATCAGGGGTGAAATAATTTCCTCATGTAGAAAGTACATGGAAGAGCACAGAAGTAAACTTTCTTTAAAAAAAGTCTTCCTTATTGCCATCCCTAAAAAGTTAATCCTCAGAACAGGTAATCACAGAATCATAGAATTAACAGGTTGGAAGAGACCTTTAAGATCATCAAATCCAACTTTTCACCCTGCACTGCCAGGGTCCCTAAACCATGTCCCTCAGGATCACATCCACACGGCTTTTAAACACCTCCAGGGATGGGGACTCCATCACTTACCCGGGCAGCCTGTTCCAGTGCTTAATGACCCTCCCTGTAAAGAAATTTTTCCTGCCATCTAACCTAGATGGCCCCTGGTGCAACTTAAGGTCATTTCCTCTTGTCCTGTCACTTGTCACATGGGAGAAGAGACCAACCCCCACTTCCCTACAACCTCCTTTCAGGTAGTTGTAGAGAGCGATAAGCTCTCCCCTCAGCCTCCTTTTCTCCAGGTCAAACAACCCCAGTTCCTTCAGCCACTGCTCATAAGATCTGCACTGTACACATTTGTCTCATTTTAGTGCGACTGTTAAAACAAAATATGAGATGCATCTTAAGAGACACTGCAACAAGCATGATAAGTGTTTGCCTTAAATGATAACAGAGAAACAATCACCACATATACTTGCTGCTATAGGCATCTTTCTGATTTTCCCCTTTCTGCCCTTTTCACTCTGGTAGCATTCTGCTTTACCACCAATGCTAACATTAGGTCCTATGGCAAGCAATTTTCTGAAGCTACCCTGCCAGAACATTGCTCAATTTGACTGGAGGCAGAGCAGAGTTAATCTTTTTCAAATTCACCACCCTGAATCAGCTCACTGTGATAGTCAAAGGCAAGATTTTGAGGGCAGCTCCCCCCAAAAATGGTAAGGTATGTCATCTAAGCACATCCACAATCACTGAGATGCAGGAGGAGGGGTACAACTTGCTGGAAAAGTAATAAATGAATGAACAGAAAAGCACAGGAAAGACTCAGTCAAATAAAGGAAATTTCAGACTTCCAAGAAAGTTCAATAATGTCTCCAATATCAGAGAGATAAATTTGCATCAGAGAAAAACATACTATCCAAAACACCTAGAAGGCCTCAAACGAAGACTGGCGATAAGAGCTAAAAAATGCCCCACTGAGAATGGGTAATCTCTGACATCCTGAAGCAAGCAAGTACAGAAAGGCGAGATTCCCAAACCCAGCATGACCACAGCATATCAGGAAAATAGAAAGAAGGTATTTTCCAGTTCAAACTCAATGTTAAACACAATAAACGTGTTTTTTTTCTTCTGATTGGTCAGTTAAAATTTTCATAAACATTTCCAGATATACTTCAAAGGTTCTCAATAAACTCTTAAGATTTAATCACATTGACTGCAATTAAGTGCAATCTCAAGGTAACCAGATAATAATAAGGGATTCAACCCTGAGAGACATTTTGACAAGTGCTCTCACTCCCAGGTTTTTATCCACAGAACAACAGAACACACCCGGACACTGGTGGTTCCAGAGGGATCTGGAGAACCAGTACCAGGAGGGTCAGAGCAGGATAAAGTACCTTCCACAGTGTCGCGGTTTGAGAAGGGGGGCTGTT
>NW_010417826.1:2168-6228 GCF_000710305.1 Buceros rhinoceros silvestris | reverse complement strand
TGCCAAGAACGGGAGTCCTGGAGGGCGGTCAAATAATACCTCCAGGTAAGTCACAATCCCCCGATAATCACCATTAAATACCGTATCACCTCAGCAAGCCAGCTACTAGTGCTGATACTTTCAAATGTGGAAAACAAAACAAGTGAAGAAGAAAGAACAACAGCTGCAGTCTCTCTTCATTACAACTTACCCCTCATCCCATTCCAGGCTAATTACAAGCAATAAAACCTTCAGAGTTATTATTCCATCTTTTCCTACTTACAGAGCACCTACAGGACCAAACTCTAATTTATTACCTTGGTAACATTAGGCATCTGAAAATCTTTTAATTTTCCCTATTATTTCACGAGTCTGTAAGGCACCTCCTTAGGCTGTAACTCTTCCTCCCTTCCTTTCCCGCCTAAATTTCTTCAATCTTCCCCAGTTGCAATTCAAGTTTCAGTGCAAAACCACAACTCACAGAAAGCTCCTGTCCAACAGATTCCCTCACCTATTACACAAGGTAAAGTGTTACCATTGCCATTGACAGTTGCAAGCCCTCTGCTTCCTGCCCCAACACAGGAGTTCAGGGCTCTGCAGGACGGTTTGCATCCCACATACAGGCAACTGCAACACAGGTAGAGACAGACAACTTGTACCATGTAGATAAGACACAAATTGAACTCAACACTCCCAGCTATACACGAACAGGTCTTGTGTCTCACTACTCCGCGTCTGAAGCGGACGCACATCAGGTGCATCAGAAGCTCCTGTGTTGTATTCTGAAATGAAGCTGAAGGTCTCGTTCCAACATACAAATTCTCAGGGGCTGAACACCCTCTTTACAGAAAGAGCAACTGCAAGAACAACTATCGCACCATAGTCTAAAGCTTGATTTACTTCAATCCATATATACACATTTTTATTAAAAAAAAAAAAAAAAAAAAAAAAAAAAAAAACAGGAGACAACACACCAGATAAAAAAGGCTTAAAATTCACTTTAATAATGCATTCCTCATACTCAAATTTGTTAGTGGGACAATTACAGCTTGTGTTCAAACAGTTTACACTAAATGAAAAATCTTGTAGTACTTCTACACAAGAGACACGCAAGATTAAGATTATACAAACATTTGTTTCATTTAAATCTTCAGCATGATACAGTATCTTTGTCCAATAGATTGTACTTTACTACCAGTAAAAATAAACAGCGATACAACAAGTTATCAAAAAACCCTTCCAAACAAGAGCCTCCCAGCCATTTCAGGCTGCACATGACAGTCAACTACTTTAAAGAAACAGATGGTCCAGATAAAAAGAGTACCTACAAGTTAGGAGGAAAGAAAAACAAAGAACATAAAATCTCTCTCAGTTCACTACGTGATGGAACATTTGGAGCTATATAAATTTACACAATCATGGGAGCTACAAAATATCCAGATGCTGCCCTAGCTCTCCAGAGACTCCCCTGTGCCCTTAAGCAAGGTATGCTATACTGAAAAAAAATGCCAAGGTATACCGCGATTTTACCCAGTTGTCTCAGGACTCCAGCCGCAAACAGGAAACCTAGGATGGTCAAGGCATGAGGGTCCTTACTGTTACTGAACAACCATGGCAGCCTCCCAGAATCCATTATTCACACTGAAATTATAGGAATGCACCACATGAAATTTTCTAAAACCTTTACCAGTCAGACTGCACTCCCCTCGTCCTAGAGTGGCTTTACCAAAACAGGCCCTAACTTAACTATTTGTAATATGCGCCACCCGCCCCCCACCCCGCCCTGCAAACCCTGTCTGGCCTGCCAAGATTCCTTCCCTCTTTGGGGCGTGTGCAGAGGGTAGCTTAATCCTGTTAGTATCTGCGACGCTTGTTAGGGCCAAAATCACCCCCTGGATTTCCTCTGTTGAAGGCAGGTGGGTTCCCTCCCATTGCTCCGAGGCCTTCCATCGCACCGCCCTGGCCAAAGCGATCTGCAGGTGGTGGTGGGGTCTTGCAGAAGAGGCAGGAAGAAAAGCAAGGAAAACAAAGGGCAGTTAAAAGCCATTTGAGTTGATTCTACTTCTACCAGGATTCCACAATTCCAGCTAACCTTGCTACAAACCTTCACCTCACCAAAAGCATTCCCAAAACCCCAGAAGTGGACTGTCAGGACCACTGCAGGACCAAGTCTCTTTCCCCAGGTAACTTGCAGTGAAGCATACTGGAATACAGTTTGCACCATCTCACAGACTAGCGCCCTGCTGCAGACCACGTGAGGAATGCAGTCCGGGAGAGGAGACCTTCACATTTCCACCGTATTCCTTCACCCAGTGCAAATGAGGAGCAGTACACTGATACTACAGCACTACCACAATCCAGGTGTACACAATACTCCAATTCCAAAATAAGTCTGCAATTCTACTTTTGCACCAGTTGTATCCTGTTATTTCTGTTCTTTTGGCTCTCCCCTCTCTCAGCTAGGTTAGTGCTATTGCACAGCCTCTTTCTTGCAGCAGGGAGTATATGATCAAATGACAATTCAGGTTGGAAGGTACCTCAGAAGGTCTCCATTCCAACCTCCTGCTCAAAATGGGATTGGCTATGAGGTCAGACTACGTTAGTCACAGCTTTATCCAGTCCGGTCCTGTAAACATCCAAGGATGAAGACTGTGCAGCCTCTCTGGGCAGCCTGCTCCACTGCTTCCACGTCCTCATGGTGGACATGCTTCTTCCTTTGGGCAAGGTACTGGAGGCAACCACTGTCTCTTTCTTTCCCCCATTCTGGAGCTAAGTGACTACACAGAGCAGAGCTGCTTTAGACCAGGCTTCTGGGTTCCATTTATTCTTTGTCCACTGGTTTACAGCAGGGATACTCGTATACACAATGTAACGTGATACATACATGCATCATAATTGGTATTGGCAGATGACTCCATGGTATTGCCTGTTCCACAGAACACAGACCCAAATTTCACAGGGGAGTGAAGTAACAGTAACACAGCACTCCTCCTATGTTATTCCCTTCCCTACAGATGAAAAATCCTGCTTAATCATGAACATTTCCTGTAGAACACATCACAGGGAAGGACACTGCAATGACTCCAAGTAGCTGGAGCAAACATGCAAAGTAACTGCTCCCTGCATGAATACAGAGCTGGAATGCATGGGCTCCATAACTCCTAAAACCAAGCACATGGCCAGGATAAATAGTTTCCAAAAAGATTACACATATTTCTGGCCATTATAGAAACAGCTTATTGCTTTTTTCTTCTAAATCATATTATTTCGTCATATTGATCTGAAATCACCTGCCCTTTCCATTCACCTCTTCATCTTCCCTCTTGATTTCCTTGTGTAGTATGCATTCCCTTAACCTCAGCTGCTCTACTGTCCCTACCACTTCAGTACAAAAGCTTGCAGTCAAATAAAACTGTTCTTTATGACAAAAAAAATTTCTGTGATGTGGCAGTCACGATAAATCAAGAAGTCTAAGTAGAAAGATTTGCAGGAAAATTGTTAGACCAATTGATTTAAACTGCTAAATGAAGATGAACTTTCAGGACAAAAGTGACTATGACTGCTGCTGACTGGAAGTGCTGGCACTGTGAGAGGATCGATCCTCTGTGTGACAGAGAAGAATGATGGATGCCGCAGAAGCCATAGACTATTGTAAAGCTCTGCAGTAAAGTTTAAAATGAAATTAAATATAAAAGTTCTAAAAGGTAAATAAATAAGCATAACCTCCACTGATTCTTTGCTCTTTACCTCCTAAGCAAATTAGCTGGACTCATTTTAACATACTCATTTTAGCCTATTAACATAGGAGACAACTGTTTTTTAAAACTGGTGATGGGCAGAACAGCCCTCAAAGCTTGGCTTTATGCCAGCAAGAATCTACTCTCAAACCACTCTCAAAGTGCTTTCCACTATGCCATTTAAAAAAAACCAAACCAACATTTATTACCACTAAGACCTTTCTAACAAAGGTTTTAGCGCTAGCTATCTTGGAAGTAAAGTAGTTATTAGACTTGGCTCAATCTCTTGAAAATTACCAACATAGTATTAAGGCAAGATTAACTTCTTCGAAGATTTCAGCAGG
>NW_010417826.1:0-2090 GCF_000710305.1 Buceros rhinoceros silvestris | reverse complement strand
CAGGAATTAAGCAACAGGTCTAGGTAGACAAACAAGCTTCAACTTCAGCAGCATAGCCCTTAACAACGGAAATAACATAATCCGCATTTCAAAGGTGTGCACAAAAAGCAGATGGAGATAGGTTACCATTCCCATGGCTCCATCAGGTATCATAGCTCCAGGACCAGTCGCAGGAGGTGCAGCAGCTGGAACATTGGTACCACCCATAGCTCCTCTATTGTTCATGCCAATGGTACCTGGAAAAGAAAGCTAACGAATACTCCTGGCAGACACAGTGACTGGGGTCTATTCATCACTCTAGAGCCACAAAACACCATGTAAGCTCCCCAAAGTGTGACATTCAGAGACAGACACCTAGTCTATTAACTACCTTTACACTAGTAGGTCAAGACAAACTGATCTTGCATTCCCAGTCTTATCCGAAATACAGCAGGTTCTAAGACTCGCAACCGTCATTAATCACAAAGCTCCCATTGCCTTTTCACTTATTCTTGAACACGTGGCCCAAAACTCTACATCGTGTAGTCAAAATACGGAAATAGAGTAATCAAGATTATTTCCCGGGCTCAAGGTCCAGCCTTACGTGTCATACCAGTTTCTGTATCAGTACAAACTTCTGAAGCACGTTCTGAGTCTGACAGCATCAACCAAGTCTTTTGCTTACTGAACCAAGTCTGTCACAAATGCACAGTACTGCCTCATACCCAAATTTTGTTACGTTTCCTGTCACATGAACAATTCCTGTCACTGAACTGGGAGAAGATTACTATGCTGAGTTCCTAAATAAGCAACCAATAAAATAAGACTATTACTCAAAACCACAGAGATTTTGTAAAGGAGGACATGAATGTGCATACGAACAAAGACGGCCACAGAATACTCTTACCTCCCATACCCATCTGTCCCATTCGCATGTCTGGTGGTTCCCTCTGGAAAAAGAGACACTCATTTCAAATTATACCAATTCAAGCTTTTAAAAAAATTTAATTATACAAATTCAATGAGTTCTGGGGGTTTACTACTGAAAACTATTTAGAAGGTTAAACTTTAGAAGAAGATCTGAGCTACCCTCACACAGTAACTGCTGAACAAATAGATTTTACTTGAAATACCTCATTCTGAAAGACTGTTTTTCTCAATCACGTACAGCAGCAAAGCTGTGCATGCAGATTTCAGCAGAGAGCTGCACAAAGAGGCATCTGATATCTGCATGGAAAGATCTGCTGAACAGCAGTAATGCCTTAGATAGAATTAGTTTTGATATCTCCTCAGCATGGCTAAGAAGCTTTTTCTGTTGAAAGGAATGCAAGGTTACGTAAAGATGCAGTACTGGGTCACTTGCATTAAAATACCAGTTAGAGAGTTCAATTTCTTTCATTAACAGAGCATAGGGGACATGCCACAGATCTACCTCACTACAAAGCTAGGACCACATCCTCACTTCAGTGAGGGTACTACTTCCTCCACAGTGGGAACTGAAGAACAGTTTTCACTTCATCTGTAGTCTCGGTGCCACTATTTATCATACGAAGGCACTATTATTTGTAGAAATCAGGAGTTCTGCTATGCAGGGTAATATTCACACATTTGGGTCAGTCACAGTTTTGGCCCTTCAGTTTGACATATATTTAGCCATTTTGCTTAGGAGCCAATTTTTTACTAGGATACATAAGCACTTGCCACTCAGTTGCATCAATGCCATTATACCACCTCAACAGCACTACAGCTGCCTCTGTAATAGAAATTGCTGGATCTGGAAACTAATTGTAAGACAGTTCACTACAGAGCTAGAGACAATGCTGTTAAAAAGCAGGTTACCACACATTTTACATTACAAGAAAATACTTGACCAACTGATTTTTATTACCACGCCTGCCGCAGCACCTCACATCGGGATCATTTCATCGAAACATGACTAAAGCAGACTGCAGGCTAGGAATATAACCAGGTATATGACCTTAACAGGGGCACCAGTACTTCAGGACAGTATATCTTTATAACTGCTAAATTAAAATTAGTTAGCATATATTCTTCTGCACAGCAAGAAAGCTAGTGTCCCAGTCTGGGCTAAACTTCCTTGTTTTTGAGTT
>NW_010417825.1:0-10370 GCF_000710305.1 Buceros rhinoceros silvestris | reverse complement strand
TGAGTGAGCGGGAGCTGCGGACTGTTGAGTGACGGGCGGCTGCTCGGCGGGGCTCAGGTGACGAAGCGAGAAGGGAAGGGGTTTCCTCTAGGAAAAGGGAACGATCAGGGTGAAGGAGCTTTCCCCCGCAGGGAGAGCCCGATCCCTCCCCGGGCTGCTCCGAACCACCGCCCCGTCAGGCGTTACCCGCGGGGAGCTGGCTGCCAGCCCTCTCCTGGCCTTGCTTTGACTCAGGTGCTGGGTTAAACCGCTAAAAACGCCTCGAGGGCCTCTCTCTCTTTTTTCTCTGCCTAAAATACATCCCCCGGGGGAGAAAGCTACCTATCCCTGTCGTTTTCCTGTTCCATTTGTGGATGCTACCGAGCTTCCCATCCTTTCTGAGGAACCAGATAAGCCCAACTGCTGTGGCCACAGCCTTAACCTTCTGGAGGTCTGTAGCGGCTGGTTCACACCGGCCTCAGGTAGCTCCCTAGGCTGCTCAAGTCAAATTCACTTTTGGTAGAAATGACTGACAGACACGTCGTAATGGATGCAATTCCCACTTTTTCCTGGTTGTTCCACTTTTTCCCGGTTTTCAACTACTATGGAATATATTTAATTTTTTTACATAATGAGTACATAAAAAAATGTAAAAGCCATTTACAGCTAGGTACAGGTTTTCACATTTTTCAGGTCTCTTCCTTTGCAGGATTCCAGTTATATCACATCATTACTGGTGGTCACAGTTTCTGCTCTTTTGTCCCGGTCCCACAGGAACCTCTGCCCATCCTTCTCCACGCTGCTTACTCAGGAGGTGCTGTTCAGGTGGATGCTCTGCATTGCAAGTGTGACTGCTGCAGGTGGAGCTTCTCTGTGTGAAAATAAAATTAGTAACTGAAAGTCACATACAGGAGAGGATAGGTTTATGACAGTCCTTTTCAGGCTTAGGACAGAACTTTGTTGCGTAGATACATTTTACAAAGCTCAGGAGATATTTTCTATCTATTTGTGCACACTAGGAAAAGGAAGAGGTTTTCTTAGGAAAACCTGTTTGGGTTTGTATTTCAGTAAGTTTTGAAAATACTGTTTGCTACACTTTCTGTGGATTTATTATTATTTTTATGTTTTGAAATACCAATAAAGTCAAACACCATCCCACCGTTATTACTGCGTTTATTACGATGCAGATTAAACATCTAGCTACAATATTTCTAAAGACAATACATGGAAATCATCAGTGAATTTCACTCTTTTCTTGAAGTGCAAACTTCTGTGATGCCTGGAAAAGTCCACAAGCAAAAGGAAGTGGTAAACAATGGAGCTGGATTGTCTCCTCTGGCAGCAAAATCAACAGAAGGAACTGAAAGAAGGGGGAGTTTTGTTATAGTGGGAGCATGAATACACTTACTAAGATTAAACATGCAGGTCTTGCCCATGAACCAGGACCTAGAAGCCACAAAACAGTAGGGAACAACTTTCTAGGATGGTTTTGATGTGTAGTTTCTAGCCCCATTTTACAGGCGTAGTTACACACTCACTGTGAAGTTCAAATTCACCTGTGTAACTTTGCTCCAAAGTAGGTTGGTCTCATCTGCAAAGTTGTGTTTTTTTCTAAATGGTAGGACACTGCATGGGCACATCTAGTCTTTGCAGAACAATTTATATTGCTTTGTTTAAACCTCAGCTGAAGGTTATTTGGACTAACTTTTTTCAATTTGCTCAGAAGCAGACCAGAAAAGCTCAGGGAAGTTTAATCTCCCCCCACCAACACTCCTCCTACCTCCACCCACCGGTTAACTATTGCCTACTACCCACAGTACAGCAGTCAATTATGTGCAGGGGACTCATGCAGACTAACATGGGATATATGTATGAATTTAATATATTAACTGTGTCTGTTAGCTGAATTTAGGTTGGAGAATTCAGTATTGGGGTAGACATTTTAGTGGTTCAAGTTGTTTTGCTGGGTGTTAGGATATGTCATGCACAGGACTTGCTCTGACTTCTGAAACTCTTCAGATTGAGGTGGGATGGGAGGAAATAAATTTATACAACCCGTAAAGTAAAACCAAAAAGAAATTCTTACACTACTGAACAGGAAAATTCTTTCTCCTCCTCAAAGGGAACCCCCACTACAGAGACTTTTTGAAGTCCATGCAGCCACAGTGTTTTATAGAGCATATAAACATGAAATTGGCTTCTGGCCTGTAAAACTAAACTAGTTCTGTGTTAAGAGGCTGTTTGCAGAGAAGTGGTGAATAGACCTGCACGTGTAAGTGCAGAGGAAATTCCTTTGGTGAATTGTGGTGAATGTGCTCCTACCACTTGTGCTCTTCTTTTTTTGTTCTTCTCAGATGCTGTTTGTATTTTTAATAAGCTCTGTAAGTCCCCACTGGGAATGGTTCCCAGTGCTTCTATTTGTACATATTCTTTGCCTTTTCCTTGCACCTTATTTCTGCTAGAGAGTTATCTGTAGTGAAACAGAGATGTTTTAAAAGAGTTTCAAGGATGAGGAATAGAACCCCAAGACAAACCCATGTGCAGCTGAACTACATTTACTATTACACATGAGAAAACTAGTAGGCTTAGTATGCAGTTCTGTGTGGAACTGAGCTATGCAATCCCATTATCTTTTTCCCCACTTTATCTTTACAAATAGGGTTGATAAATTAGCAGTTCACTTAACAGCAAACAATGTTTTATATATAAATGATACTTTGTTTAGTAATTGAAATCTCCTGACACCATAAAAATGTGATTATCATTCATTCTTGGGATATTCTTATCCTATAAATATACATTTACTATTTGAAAAGAAAAGAGCTTCTAGTTTTCATGTTCATCTAATTAATCAGTTCTTCATCTTGTCTTTGCTTTGTTGTTTTGTTTTTTTTATTCTTCTGCTTCACTGTGGTAGGCATAGCAAATTCTTGGTTTTAATCTCTTCCAGCATCTAGAAGATCTCCTGTGTGGTTTGTTTTTTTAGTTTTGTTTTGGGCCATTGGTTTGGGCTTTGTTTGTTTGTTTTTTCTGTAATAAGCAACCCCTCTAAGAAAAGTCTAAAAGGAAACTAAGAAAACTTTACCATTGGATACAATGTTTCTTCTGTTACCCGAACTCCTTACCTTCCTGATTGGAATCAGTGGAATTAAAGTTATTTAGTACATCTAATGAGTTGATAGGTAAAATTTAGTTCAGGATCAGAATACACAGTGGATAGTTTTAGAAGAACAGTTATGTATCTGATCTTTGTATTAGGTCATTGATTTCACCATAAAAATAATAGTCTAACGTTGCTAAAGATGAAAAAAACCCCACCATCATCTTGGGGTCTGTTGGCTCAAGATTTATTATGCAAAAAACATTCTTTGAATAATTCAGTAACGATGTTTACTAGTAGCACCAAAGATACCAAATTTGAGTATTTAAACAATTAAATGGTTATTTGTAATGATTTGTTTTCAACCAAGAATGTTAAAATGTGTTTAAATTATTAATACAATAAAACGTCTGAGCATCCCTGTGAGATTCTGTGCCCTACTTCATAGATACATAAAATGAGAAACCAAAAGTTTAAGCAATTTTCCTGAGTAGCAGAGAAGTCAGACTGGAACCAACTACCTTCTCTTCAACTGTGTTCTTTTCATCACTCAGCAGTTTCTCCACGGTGAATATAGTTTTGCTTTTACAATGGCAGATGTGGATGTAGACAACTATACCAAACATACGAAGAAATACGTCGGCATAGGTAGTGTGAGAAAGATGCTTTAGACCTCAGTCAGGCATAATCTCCTTATGCTGTGTGTTCTTGTCACATTAATGCTTGTTGATTAGTGAGGCTCAATGAATATTGTCTCACAGTTAAAGAAATACCTGAATCCAGTATCTGTGATAAGTCATTGTAAATATGTATTCAAAAGTCCTCAAATTATTCACCTCTTTCAAAAGACTAGATGAAAATGCTATACAGAGGTTCAGTTACTTGTTAAACGACTTTGTACACTTCACAAAGGATTCTTTCATCCTTTAGTGTTATTTCTGAACATTTTTTTAAGAGCTCTGAAAGTAGTAAAAAAAGTATGAATAAAAGCCTTATAAAGCTAAGGTTGAACCTGAAACACAAAAATGTAGAGATGCCAAGATTCTCACAGTATGTTCTGTTTCAATTTGCTGTACAAGGAAGACTCAAATATTCCACATATACCTGATTTCATATCAGCCAGTAGTTTACTCAAAGGAATGGTTTTCTTAATATCCAGGGGTTTTTTTGTTTGTTTGTTTGTTTTTCTCTTACAGATTAGCATCTTCCTGCAAAATTCTCTAGCTCTTTGCTGTTGCTCAACAGAATCACATTTGTCCCGTTTTGCTGTCCCTAACAAGAGAATGGTTGAAAGGAGTGGGAAGCTACCTCTAACCAATGTGAATGAAGTTGTAAAATATTCTCAAAAGAAGCAAATTTTTTATGATACAGTGAACATCTTGGAAGAGCTAGGGTACCCTCCCAATAGGCTCCTTCTGAAACCAAGATCTTGGTCTTTTTGCACTCCAGTGAAAATCAGTTCCTAGTTATCATTGATTGCTTGATGACGTGAGGTCATGATCCTCACCCATTCAAATCTGTACAGAGATTGACACGTTAAATAGAGTATGTGTGTCTATGATATAAATAAATGCCTAATTCCCAGTGCCTTTACTGGTGGATTAGAAAAATATCTTCGGGTAGGATGGCGTATGTAGTTAGCTTTGGGAACAGAGCCATTGTACACTGTAGTTACATGTCAAGAGCAGCAGATTTTTAGGCCTGGGAAGAATCAGGCAATAGAACAGCTGCAGAGAATTAAACCAGTAATCATTTTCTCAGTTGCTTTCTTCCAGTGTCACAATTGACTTCACTGGCTTCAGGGGCATTTTCATCCAAGGAATGATTTTTTTTTTGGTAAAAAAAAGAAAGGGGGGGAAGGGGGAGGAGTGTACAAATGAAATCTTTTGATAATGTCACCAAACTGCAAGAAAAGGTGAGGTAACGCCTTGCATCAGAGAAGTTAATACAGCTGTTAGAAAAAGGACAAGCTTTTAAGCACACAATCCTCTTTCACATCCAAAAAAAGAACCAGTACGTATACTTAGTACCATTTGGAAACAACTTTGCTCTAAGCAAAATGAGTTAAGTAATTAATTAGGTAAATCAAATTTGAGATCAGTGTGGCATATTAGCAAGAGAAAAGGTAGCTTAGGTAACTTAGCAAAATTATTTTGTCTGTTCATATGCACAACACAAAATGAAGTTCGGTCAGTGAAGTCAGCTCCTGTGCAGAAAAGAGGTCATTTGGGTTTCATTTGATAAGGAGCCTGCTTTTAGCTTTTGAAAGGAAATCAGATACAGTTTTTTGAAATATTCCTTTAATCTTCACATAGCTCTTCTGCTTGCATGTTTCAGTTCTCTTTGTGCTTTGACAAGAGATCTATACATTTGACTGGTTGCTGCCAGCAAAACCGTTTACATCAGCAGCAGAATGATGTCTCTCAATTACTACGGCCAGCATGGTCGAAGCTTGTGCTGGAACTTTGCCAAACTGAACTTTTAGCCTTAATAAAATAATAAAGTGCTGCATTGGAGGTTAATTACTAGCAGTAACATTGTGAATATTACATTTCTTCTCTACAGATGACTTAGTTTGAGACTATTGCTACCTTATGACTTCTTATTTTACTGTTTCCTTTAGGATTACTCATCCTGACAGGTCTGGGTGGAGAAAAAGGATCTGATTTATCAATAAGTAAAGAAATTGTGAGAGGTAAGTGGAGGAAATCTGGTGAGTTTCTCGGGTCCCTGGTAGTCCGTATGGGCTTGAATGTGAACAATTTGCTGCAAAACTAGTCGTATTTCTTCCAGAAGGGTTAGTGATCTGTGCTGCTTTTTAAAGAGCTGGAAATAATATAGAAATAAAGTATTTGCGTAGAGATTATCAAGTACAGCCAACTATTGTTCTTGAGAAGGCAAAACCTTAAGCTAAATCATTTTAAGGTCAGTTGTGACTCAATTAGGAATAACTCTCAGTTACTCTTCTAGCTGAGGGGCACAGGAGATGACGAGAATCTTGCTGCTGACAAAAGAACAAGTATGACTATAGGCACAAAGTAACCTTGGCTTCTAAATAACTGAAGTTCCAGAGTTTTCAATATATTTGCTGAGGCCTGAGCTTGGAAGAAAAGTAATAATATAAAATATAAAATAAATCTGGTTCTTTTTTCCTTGTAGAAAAGTCAGATGTTTAAATTTAATTCTAAATCAAGCTTTGTCAGAGAACTCAAGGAGTCTATTTTTATTATGAACTTCCTCAAATCTCAGAGATACTAAGTGCAGTATCACACTTCGGTCCTGTAGAAGTAAGGAGAAGGAAACTGTGCCGGAACTACTCAGTTTTATCCCTTCCTTATTTCTTTCTCTAATGACAGCAGGCTCAATGCCACATGTACACTGAAAGGGTTTAGTCCCAAATTTGTAGAGGTTACTGTCCAAAGTTCCTATTTTGAAAGGGTGTGCATGCAAATGGTAATTCATTGACTTCAAAAACTGTCCTGGGTGTCTGCAGAACAGGAACCAAAGTGGAAGTGACAAACACAAGAGTTGCAAAAAAGTGTCCTGGGGAGCATTTTCTCCTTACTATTAGATGTTTGATTTTTTTTTTCCAAAATCAGAGAGTTCTTTAGTCACTCCTGTGTGTCTCCTGGTTTATACAGAAAGTATTAAATGGTGTACAGGAAAAACAAAAAACATTAAATACTATTCAGTTTTTTCAGTTACATAGAACACTTGTGTGTTCTATCAATGAAAAAACCTGTCTAGGAACTTCTACTCTCTTCTAGTAGAGAACTCTTAGGAAATATGATAGCTCTTACAGGTTTTTCTAAAAAACCTGGAAGTTTATATATATACACACACACACAGTTTCAGTGCGTATACTGCTTTTCGGAACAGAAAACAGTAACACCTGGAAACTAGTAGTTAGCCAGAGCACATAACATGGAATTAGAGTATTAATCTGCTTAACAAGGACATATGCCAAAGTATTTTAAATTGTGCTAGTTGGTAATTCTATTTTTATGTAAGAGGAATTCAAATTTAGCAAGATTTGCAGGGGTAAAAAAAATTATAAGCACACTAGTTCACTCGAAGTCCAAATCCAAGTGCAGTAACTGTCCCATTTCAGTATTTCAGCCATTAATATACTGTCTTTTGGTCCAATGTGAGCTGGTTTTACACCATCTGGGATGGTATAAACTTGATTGGTGTGCAAACCTACATATTTCAACAGACGTTCCACCTGGTTTTCGGTTCTGTTGTCTGATCCTTTGCTAGAAAATTAGTCATGAGAATCTCCTGTTATTATACTATGATAATATTTCTAGTTCGATTTTTTTTAAAAAAATTTTGGGCATTTATGTTGCCCACTGATATTTTTGTTTTCAATACCAAGAAAACAACTGTGCTGTGAACTTTTGCCACTCTGCTGCTTGTTTAATATAGAGCAGGAAATTCTCAAAGGCTTAGGAACCTCTGAAACTGTAGATCACTGCTGTTTGGCCTTGGAACCTCTATTGCAAGAAAACGCTGTAGATGAAACCAGGAGAATTTAAACCAGGGGATTAATATTTAGTTTGTATAGTATTTCTTATGTGAAAAGTTTTGCTGATAAAAGGTTGTAATCTTTTTCTTACTTGATTGATATTGAAGATTTTTAAATTGGTTAAAAAATGGTGGGGTCAACATTGCATTAGGTTGAAGATACGTAGGTAGGTAATGAAAGAGAAGCAGAGTGATGATAGTTTCACAGTAACAGAAATATTCTTCATGTGTCCCACCTTTGTCTAAAACAATGATAGTTCCTTGCTTTTCAGGTAAAACATGATTTAATTGGGACAGTGAAAATCTGTGCAACTAAATGAAAATATAACTGTACACCATGTGGTTGTTCTGTGTAAGTTTAACTTCTGTTAGCATGAACAACAACAGCAAGGTGAACGAAAATTAAGGGTGTGTGAGGAATTCATACTATAGTTGACAGCATTTACTGTTTGTATTCACAACTATTGTTCACTGCAATAGCTATATCAGACTAGTACACACGTGGACACATGGACAGCCATGACTTTATTTTGCTGCATAGGAAAACACAGTATTTGATTATTGCGATTCATCACCAGTCTGAACTAGGGTGTTGAGTGGGTCTTGGATAGCTAGACAGCTGGCTGGAGGATATAAATGGACAAATTTACCAGCCCTTACATTACTCTTTGCACCAGAGATGAAACCCATAATTATTTTTTTATAAGATTCAAGGCCAGTAGATTCACAGAAGAATCAACCCCAAATGATCTTCTCCAATCTGGCTGTCAGTTGTTAGCCTGTAAAATTAATTATTACAGCATGTTAGATACTGCTCAGACAGTTGTTGAATGGTGAGGGCTTTGACTATGAGCAAAATACCATCTTCTGACAGCTGTTGTGTGTAGGCAGGAAAAGAGGTGGTACTGAGCATCGGTCTGGTCAGAGTATTCTGTGTGATGGCAGCACTGCCATCTTGTGGATAATTCGAAGAAGTGGAGAATTTTTGCTTATTTCTTTTAGAAATAAAGCTTTTTTGTTTGTGTAGGTTAATATGTGCAGGAAGAAAATTTTGGTATTGTTATAAACAAGGAACAAATGTGAAAAGAGCGTAATTTCCAAATGCATGTTGGTTCTTTTGCTAATCATGTGTTTGTGTCCTATTACACAGCGCTGTTATTTCTTTATTTTTTGTTGCTTTTCTTAAGGAATGTATTTGCTACCTATGGCATTTAACAGTAATAAAACCGGAAACTTAAATCTCATTTTTTTGGAATACAATTCCTTGTGTATTAGAAAAACAAACAAACCATCCCCCAGAAAAAGAGAACAGACAAACAAAAAACCACTGTTGTCTTAAGGTTTCCTTTTAGAACAGATTGCTTGACTGCTGCATCTTTGTATCTCTATGACTGAGGAGTACTTTGTGACCTATTGCCGTGATGCTCATCTTTAGTCTTGTGGTGCGGTAGGCTGGTTCACAACAAATTATTGGACATTTCTTATCTGAGAGCTATAAAGTGTTGCGAAAAGAGATAATGCACAACTGTAGAAATCTCTAACTCACAAACTGGATCTAGCTAGTCTTATCTCAGACTGTGTGCCGTTATGTACTCAAAATAAATAGGTGTTTTGTGTTGTGTAGTTCTCTGATGGTCAAAAAAAACCCCCTAAACCTTAAAGCATAGGGAAAGGCTAACTGGGGATGTAGACATCAACATAGCTTACTAAACTTGAATAACCTGGACTTATTTCTGTGTGCAACTCAGGAAAATAGCATTTGGAAGCTGTCAGGTAACTTCTTGTTGCCTTATTGTTGTTGCACAAGTAAGCTGGCTCATGCTAGAGTGATGAGGTATAAGAGGTGCTCTCCAGACATATCACAGAATCATAGAATAGTTTGGGTTGGAAGGGACCTTTAAAGGCCATCTGCTACAAGCCCCCTGCAGTGAGCAGGGACATCTTCAACTAGATCAAGGATGTGTGTGTATGTATATATACATATATATATAATGATGTAGAGAATCCAAAGAGTTTCCCTTTAAAGCAGTCCAGTCAGAAGAAAGGAGGAAGAAGGGCATCTTATCTTCCCTTCAGAGAAGGGAATTAGTGCAGCAGTATCATGTGGTGAGACTCCTGGAGCTAGAACTTGTATCTCTTTTTTCCTAAACTCCTTTCATGGTCACAGTTTTATATATTATGCACTGCTTACAATGGCAGCAGACCAACAGGAAAATAAAACAAGTGAATTGGTCCTTATTTAGAAATCATATCACATACAGCAAGTTAGGTGAACAACTGAATGGAAATAGTAGTTAAGCATTGCTAGGAACAGAATAGTTAGTGATTTGCACCATTGAGGAGAGGGGTATTTGTCAAGATAAAGCTCCCCATGAAAGGACTGAAAAGCTGTATGAAGTCATTAGAGTACAACTGTTTTATTGAAAGTGAAGAATATGTTGATGTTTTAATGGTATTTTGTGAATACAATATGCCCAAATATAACAACAACAAATGTTTTGAGACTGGATGGTCCAATGTGAAGAATGGGACCATAAACTTTACATGTCTTAATTACTTCAAGTGTCAAATATCTCAGGGTTTTTCTGTGGTATATTCAGGGTGCTGAGTTGGAACCCAGACAGGAAAATACTTGGGGTGAACAGAAAGATAGTTCTGAAAAGCAGAAAAGAGTGATGTAGAAATGGCATATATTTATATCCTAGTCCCCAGAATTTGAATGACCAGGAGTGAAAGAAGGCTGTAAATAAATAAATAAATAAAT
>NW_010417824.1:0-4009 GCF_000710305.1 Buceros rhinoceros silvestris | reverse complement strand
CGTGTCCCCAGACCCCACGGCGGTGCTCCCGCTGCGGCTCCGGAGTGTGTCACCGTGTGCCGCAAAATACACCCGTGTGATGCCTTTTCCAGCCCCTCTATATTTTTCAGAAGGGGTGGTGGGAAGGGGCTGAAGGGGGATCCGCGGGTCGGGGGCAGCGCAGGAACTGTGCAGGGCTTTGGCTCAGCCTGAGGATTCACACAGGCAACGCGCCCACCCCCTGCCTGGGTCTGCCACGCTGCAGCCTGAAGTGAAGTCACCAGTGTGCAGCCTGCTCGGAGGACCCCGACTTCGCCCACCAAAGACCCACAATAGCTGTGGTTCATCGGCGAGAGTAATCACAGCCTCCACGGATTCTCCATGTTTGCGTCCACTGCAATCTGACTAAAATCCAAGTAAATGTCCCTTGTATCTAGTTGTGATTGCGATGATCTAGTCACTATCATAGTTGTGTTTTGGGATATTGTGGTCGTTGCAGAGACCCCTGACACAGCTGAGCTGCCCAAGTGACATGCATCAGTTACTGCTGACAAGCAATCCAAGAAGTCACAGTTCTGCTTTAATGCCCCTTGACATAGCAGCTCGTTCACCAAAAATAGACACAAACATTATCAGAGCTGGAAATGCTCTGCCTAGGGAGCCCAAAAAACCCTGACCTGCCTAACAGCCACGCTGAGGTGGTTCAGGCTGGGGAAATGTGTAAAAAGCCAGGGCAATGTGGAGGTCTGGCTTTCAGCAGGGGCGTACAGCGGGTTTCACGGGTGGCTGCTGTGGAGGGCTCAGAGTTCGTGCCGCTGTTCCTGAGGCCGGGGTCTGTCTTGACACCTTTATCAGACTCAGAGGCTCTGACATCTCAATACTGTTCATTGTGTGGGGAAGCATTGAGCGGGGGCTGCAGCGAGGAAATCCTCCATGTCGGTGGAGATCCTTGCCAGTGGCACCATCAGTTCAAATGAAGACAATGGGGGAAAAGCAGACTTATAAATAAAATGTGGTTGTTTCACAGAGATGGCTTGGCAGCATGTCAAACTGCATGACGTTTGCTTTCACAACTGCTGTGCTGGAGGTGCCAGAAAATCGATAAAAATAAAAACAACAGCAGCAGCGTAATTGTAACACTGCGTGAGCAGTTGCTGCTGTCGGTGTTCTGAAGACAACTTTTGGCAAAAGCAGGGCCGAGTTCTGCTCTCGTGTTAAGCCAGCAGAGCAAGAGCAACAGTCGTTGTTGTTACTATCCCCATCCCCATTTCCCAAGAGGAGAGCATCAAAGGGGCATCAGGGGCCTTCTGCAGCCCGCAGCTGCTGAAATAGGAACCTCAGCGAGGACTGAGGGTGGTTTCTCACACTGCCACTGTGCTTCACTGTGCACCAGTGACTGGTCCTGTGTGTCAGGTGAGGGCAAATGCTCTCCTCTCAGGATGCTCCTGGAGTGGGGTAACATGATGGAAATGCCGATCTGAACCTAGGTAGTTTTAAGGTTGCTGGGAGACGTAAAGGTCTGCATCTTGGATCAAGTCAGCTCAGCCTTTAATGGTTTTGAACTGGTTTTTATTTGGGGGAGAACTAAAAGCTTGTAACATTTGGAAGCCCTTTACAACAGGAAATCAAAGGGATATTGAGATAGTCCTGTGTGAATGACTTCAAAGTTTGCCGTTTTCCCTGGAGTGGGATATTTTTAGGTTTCCCATTTATTAACCTCTGGTGCAGCACTCACGTGGGGCTGGGGAGCGTAGAGCCCATTAAGCACAGATTTTCTGATGCTGCTTCATGACTGCGGTGGCCACCGTAGCAGAGCCCAGGATGGAGTGCTATGCGGCAAAAACTATGGCTCTGGACTGTGTCTCAGCTGCTTTCTTACTATAAAAAAATCCATGCATGGAGACTAGTAAACCCTGCACAACACGACTGCATTTATTTTAGGACTACTGTGCCATAAGCTGCATATTAGCCCCCACGTTTTCCTGCCCCCTCAAGCCAGGAGCATGCCCTCGCCTTCGTGCAGGGGTACTCTAGCTGTCAACATGTTTGTTCTTCCACCCTTTATAAATGTTCCCTTCCCAGAAACTTTATATTTGTTTATCCCCTTAATATCCAGAGCTGTCAGTGATGAAAATCAAACCCCATTCGGCAGCTCAGGGACGGGGAGCGGCTGCCCTTTTCCGAGCAAGTGGCTGAAATACTGCCAAAGGGGGTCAGTGGTGGTCTTAGGGTCCAGCCTGTCACTGTCCAGCTCCCATGGCACCATCTGCCCAGACCACACCTGGGGCTCGCCCACCTCCAGCAGCTGTCCTGGGAAGAGATCTGGGGGCCTCGCAGGCCCTCTGGGCACTAGCATAGCTAAAACCCCCCTCTCCCTTCACGCCTGGGAGGGAGGCTGCTCATTCCTCTCTCTGCAAGTGCAACCTGCTGGTAGTCCCAAAGCGTGTTAATGCAGGCTGCTGTCAGCCAAACCCGCTCCCAGGGGAACGCTCTGATCAGCCCCTTCTGCCTCTCTATCCGGAGGATGGCGGCAGGACAGGCTGTGAGATGCCTGTCCAAAAGCCCTTGGGGCCAAGACTCCTTGTGAGTCCCTTTTGGTGACGTTGCTGGGGGAGAGCGTGCGATGAGACGTGGTGTGGTGGCACGAGCCGCGTCCCGTCCCCCTGCAATCTCTCCCATGCACTCACTGCTGCAAGACATTCTCCTGCACAGATGAGCAGCCGTATTTAGCAAAGCAGACAGCGGGGCACTGGGAGCGCCCTGAGCTGATGCACTGCTGGGATCGGTAAGGATCTTGCAAAAATGATACTGGGGACTGGCACCCCCAGACATCCCTGCCCTCGCAGAACTCGCTGCCTGAGTGAACAGAAAACAGTTCCTGAATCAACACTGAGTCGGAGCAAAGTGATGAAGCAGGTGGAACTTCAATCTGAGTTGTAACTTTCTGGCAAGTTTGACCAGTCTCTGAATCCTATCAGGTTAGGTACACACAGTAAATATTACCAAACATTTCTTATCGAAACTGGAGCTTGTTAGCCAACTTGTGAGCCAGACTGATTGCTGCAGCCCCGCAGTGCTGTAACGAGCAGCTCCTTCAGCCGGACAGACTGTTACGAGCTCACACGAGGCTGAGTTGAACTACTGGTTCAGAGATGGGTGTCGTGTGTGAGCAGAAGCACGAGCTGTGCACCCTGAAGCATCCAAGGGTTAAACAGCAGTAGTGGATGCAGACACCGGGGAACGTGGTCCAGAGCTCATGTCACTATCCATTTATATCGGTAAGGTGCATTGGAATGGCTAAACCGTTTTTTATTAGCTAGCCAGCCTGAAGCCCTGCAGTTCTGGGGAGGGTTATTGAATTTCAAGCTGACAGTCGTAGCTGCCAAGATTAAGGATCCGGGTGATTGTCAGGGTAAACACTGCGAGTGGTTAAGCCACCCTGTGAAGGTTCTCCATGCGCCTGCACCCCCTGTGAGCTGTTTACGACACAACCTCGCCCTGTGGGGTTTGTTTCCCACTGAACAGCGTGGACAGACGGGGAGCGAGTGGTTTGATTGGAAGTGAAATAAGAAGCAATGAGTGAGCTGGACAGACACACCAAATCTCTTCTGCAAGAGCTGCATATGGGGAGGTGCTGGCAGAGGTAAAGTAACTTGGCAGCCCGGGCAGCAAAGCAGATGATTGGAGAAAGAAGAGAGAAAAAAAATTGGAGAGAGCCTGGGGAGGGTGTGAGAAGCAAAGATTTAAAATCAGACCTTGAAATAATGCTGAGTCAGCACAGCAGCTGCGTGCACAGCCAGGGGACTGCGCCAGGGTCACAAGCTGCCCGTGGAGGTGCCATTGACTGGGTGTTTCCCATCCCTGGAGTAAATCAAAACAATACTCTGGCGCCTGGAGGGGAGAGGACAGTGATCACTTCTGCCTGACAGACCTATGCATGCCCGTCACCAGTAGAACATTTCCAGCAGGCACAGGCTGGAGCATCACATTTGTGGGTGTAGCAGGACACCTTGCTCTGAGGGGCTGTTGC
>NW_010417823.1:7322-9212 GCF_000710305.1 Buceros rhinoceros silvestris | reverse complement strand
CTCGCCCCGGCATCCTGCCCCCGGAGGAGCTCGCACGGAAGATGCCCGCTCCCAGGAGAGCGTGGGGCTGGTACAATCTCCTCCCGGATTTCAGCCGCTCACGTATCTTCCTTTAAGTGCCGTTATCTCTGTGTGTCCCACTTACTGATAAAGTCCGCAGCCCGACCTTCGAGAAGGTCTTGCCAGTGCAGGCACCCAGCAGTATGGATATCCTGATTATCAGAGCCTAATTAATTTTCCAGAAGACCGAGCAGACTGACTGACCTGCACATCTATCACTGCTCCCTGTGACAGGCAAAAGTGCAAGCAAGCACCGCCAAACACCTTAGGAACCACCCTGAAAATGGAATACTCACCATCTGTTGATAACAACAGACGGATTCTTTAATCTGTCTGGGGAGAATAATCACTGTTAACTTACACCAGGCGTAAAACTCCATTTGGAGCCAAGAGCAAGGCATTCCACTGAAGTATCTTGCTATAAAGAGTTCAAACTTCACTTTACTGTTTTAATTTGTAGTTTCAAATCTTAATGGTGTGTCAATGAGTTAAGTGACTGTATCAAAAAGAGTGTATTTGCAAGAGGTTTAATCATCAGGCCCTCAAGACACTGTAATTGCTGCAGTGTCTTCATGGACCGCTGGTGACTTGGATTGCTCTTGCAAAGAAACCTTGGTTCAACTCTGGCAGGCCAACAGCAGCTCGCAGCCCGCTATGCTGGCAGAGCGAGCGAGCGGGTTTGGGGCAAATGCTGCAGTAGGAAGAGAACAGACCTCACCAGCTGCCTCCCAGCACCCACGAGGAGCTGTGGTCCAGTGGCTTTCCACTGTATGCCCAGAAAAGGCTTGGTCTGACTTAAACCAAGATTGGTTCGGTTTATCTGAAATAAGTTTAGATGTTTTAGACAGAATTGAAAGTTACGTTCAGACTGACTTTTGAAGTGGTTTGTTGGATTTGGGTTCAGTTAGCCCAAAGTATCCTTCTAGCATAGGGAGAGCTCAGAGTTGAAAATAATGCATTTCCTGTCCCTACGTAAGTGGTTTTCTCTGTTATACAGCAATTTACAGCGTATATTATGACACACAGGGATTTGAGGTGGGAATAGTAAGACCGATATGAATGCAGCATGGATGGAAAAGTCCATGTGTGCAGCAGAAGCAGCAAAAGAAACGGTAAGCAGATGTTAAAAGAATCACATGCATCAACGGCTGAGGACGTGACTGATGGGTGAACGCTGAGCAATGCCCTGTTACATCCTGACGGCTGCTCCGATGACTCTTCTGCAGGGGACCCAGTGCTGGTAACAGGAGGGTGGCAACAAGGTCACAGCACACTGGATGTGGCCTCACTTCTTTTGTTTTTCAAATCAGAAGGCAAAGTTTAGCCACAAGACACCTAAAAAAAGAAACGGAAGAACATCAGCAGCTTGTGAACTGTCGTGGTGTGGACATGCTGACACGTGAGGACTGCAGCTTCCCACCGATTATCTCTGCTTGAGGAGCTGTAAACATTTTTGGCATGGAAAATGTCTTCCTAACAGAGGCTGTCTGGTACACAGATTTAAAAGGAGTTATCTCCTCTTCCAGCTGTATATGAAATCCATACAGTTTACTTCCATTATTTAAAACTGTAGATTCCAGTGTGCAAGTCCAGGAGGAATGTGTGACTGGGCCTGTGCGGTCTGCCAGACTGAGGCTGCTTACAATCACTCGGAGAAGTTCCTGGTGTCAGGGAGAGGAGAATGTGCAAAAGACCCAGCCACAGAGACAGAGATATCTCAGAGGTGAACAGGAAGAAACCCAGAACACAGGCTGAAACTGAGTAACATCTGTATTTATGATAATAATAACGATTATATAGAAAAGAGCACAGAAGAACAATTAAGGGGGG
>NW_010417823.1:0-7243 GCF_000710305.1 Buceros rhinoceros silvestris | reverse complement strand
AATGAGGGGGGGGGGGGGGGGAGAAATGCCAGTTATCTTAGCCCATAAGCACAGGAAAGCCCCACCCTTGCCACTTGCCCAGCAGTACGGAACTCCATATTTCCTCCGATAAAGGGCCTGTGTGAGCTCCCCTGCCAGCTGGGAGGCACTCGGGGGGCCTGCGCAGCTGCTCAGGGCTTTGGGCTGAGAAGGGAAACCAGTGCAAGGCTTGATTTACCTCTGCAGCCCTCACCCCACCTTCCCTGGCTACCTGTTACCGAGCAACTGATTTCCACAAATCACTTAATCCAACTAAATTATTTCTCTGGTGAAATACATGCTTAATAATCAGAGGGTAAAAGAACGTTTCTGCTTAGGGCGTTCCCATTCCTGGTATTTCACCTTCGTCTGCTTGTTTCTTTTCCTTACCACAGGTATTAGCTTTTATCCTGGCTACTGGCAACAGCCTCCTGTTTTAATTACCCTATTCCCTGATCCTTCGAGTGCCCCTGCGTCTGTCGAGCAGAGTACCCTTCAGGAGCCCATCATTTCAACTCCTCACGGGTCTGCTTGCGAGACTTACTGGTAACTTGACTGGCACAGCTGCCAGGGGGCCCGAGGACCCCACCAGCTTCAGCACGTCGTGGCTTCTGGTGGTGTTAATGTCACCACACCAGGAATTAATTTAAACTCCCAGAAATGAAAATGTTCTTAAAAGGAAACACAAATCGGCATGATGTTTTACTGAAGTTAAGTAAAGAAACTGCTACTTATAAATTAAATCCTTGCTGGTAAAGTCTGGATGCCTTTAAATTCAAAGGCGTGATGTTCTCCCAGCAAAGTAACTCAGTGCCAGCTGAGCATTAGTGTCGTTGCATCAACGACTGTTCCAACCATGTATTTACTAAACTGTCCTAGGGGGGATACACAGGGGGCTTTGCAGCCGGTGAAAATGGACGGAAGTGGTATTCAAGCCGAGAACAATTGCACAGAAGGCATGCTATAGCAAGAGGGGCTTTGGGATTAGAGGTGATTGTGTTTTCACTCTTTTCCTGACATAATCAGGACAAATACCAGATGCAGAGTTACTGGGAGGGCTGCTAAGGGGGGTCCAGGCTCTTAACCAGTGTTGCTTGTCCTGGTGGATGAGCCCTCTAGCACAGCACAGAATAACTGCAGTGCCCAGCCCCCCAGTCCCGCTAGGGCTTTGCTCATCCCTGCAGCATCCCGCCAGCAATGTTTAGACAGATTTGCTGTTTGGGACCTGAAATGCAGTCTGCAGAGAATGCTTGGTGTGTGACTTGGGAAGTGTCCCTTGCCTATGTCCTTCTCCTCCTGTTCGTACCTAAAATGGTAAGCATCTGGAAGACAAAGAAGAAAACAACGTTTGGTATCAAGCTTATACACAAGCCTAGTATTTGTATGAAAAAGAGTATGAGTCGGAAGAGTAATTAAAAGCCCAGTGATCTCAAGAAAATTTACCATAACTTTTGGATCAGACATAAGCAAAGGTAAAGAATCAGGAATTCTGTTGGAGACGTATTTTGTGCTGTATTTTGTCTTCCAATTAGTGCTGAACTAAGGACAAGGAGATTTACAAACACAGAGGTGTTAGGGAGGGGCTGTTCTTTACTTGGAAAGCTTGAGTTTTCTCAGTGACGATTACTCCTTTCTGAATTACCCTTTAAAATGCAACTGGTTTTCCCAAGAAAAGAGATTCAGTTGGAGCTTGAGTGCACATACCATCTTCCAGAGTGAGACAGGAACTCCATGAAGTTCCTGCGCATCAGCAGAGCCGCAATGTCTTCAGTCCAGCGTGACACATCAGGAGGCTGGCACGTAGGAATGAGTCCTTGTCAAATGAGCAGGTTATTACAAAATGGAAGTGCACAATGTCACCATAGGGCTTACCTCAAGAACATTTATTTTGGAACCAAGCTGAACTGGTTAACCTGAAATTTTTACTTCCTCTCTTTAGTTCATCTTTTGAATGAGAAGAAATGATTTAAAAGCCACACCAGAATTTTGCAAGATGGACCAGTAATGCCCTATGACGTAGGTGCCCTTTTTCAGTACCAGTGTTGCTGCCACCCTTTAGGATTGAGAAATAGGTGCCCATGCTACTCTTCCCCCTCAGTGGTGATGTGACAAGATTCATGTAAAAGAAAGGACAAAAACAGATACATGTAGTTGGAAAAACAGTGGAAGAGGTTACAGATCTGCTTCCAGCCTTCGTGTATTTGCTGCTGGGTATCCCTTTCAAAAAAAGTTGCCCTAGCCCTGTATCAGTCTCTGCCCTTGACACAAACTCTCTGCCTGGGTTGTTTGTGTTTTTTTTTTTTACAGACTGCTCACTAGCGCTGCCAGGAGCAGGGGTTCTGGATGGGCTAGATGTGGTGGGAACACTGAGGCAGTGTTATGAGCATTTTCCTCGCATAATCAGGGAATGAATTGTGCTAAACCATTTGAAACTTCCCCTTGGTTGGAATTTATCTTCATGTCTCTATGTCTTACTGAAGCACCCCCCTGAGAGGAACATTTCCAATCACCACTGTCAGGACCAGCTGGGCTGCACTGGGGAGCTACTGTGCACCCAACTCTTCAGCACCTTCTTTTCTGAATTTGACTTCCGAGGGGATCCTGCGGTGTCGCTGGACAGCCCTAACCCGGCATTAACGGTGTTTCAGGGCAGTTCATGTGGTGAATGAGGGCCCTTTCCCGAAGCTTAGAATGTCCCATCTCTAGATGAGCATCTAAAAAGCCTGATCATCCCACTCGCCACAGATCACACTGAACACACGCTGAGGCCATGGCACTTCCAGCACCTCTCTGTAATGCTCTGGACAGCTCAGAGAGTGAGCTCAACCCAGTGAGAAGGTATTAGGCTTGGGCAGGCCAGGGGGAGAAGCCATAGGATAGCACCTTGTTCACGCTAGGGGTCCATTCTGGTCCGTGTTTCCGATCAGGAGAACTGTAGTTTAGTTTTCTCCTCTTTCAGAGTTAGCCTCCTTCCACAGATTGTGCTGTGCCAGGATCCTGGGAGATCTCTTTCCCATGTTGTTGTTGGGAAATCACATCAGCTGTCATTTCGTAAAGAACAGCGTCAGCGAGGAGAAATGCCATTGTTTTAAATATACATTGCAGATGTCGAGAGTAATTAGTAAAGATATGACCATGAAGTTCCTGAAGATTGTTCAGGGCTAGTGATGGGAAACGTACTACATTTAGCTAGTGTCCCAGGAAATCTACATTCCCGAGAATATGTGAGAGGTTTGGGACACCTCCTCCGGCTGTGAGAGTGATTAATTCTCAGCAGTGCTGGCCGCACTCTTAACAGGATGCGTCTGAGTCAAGCCCCATCTTCAGGAATAGCAGGCGGCTGTTTTGTCAATTCTGATTGCCTTCATGAAAGGGAAGGCGGGTTCCCCTAAGAGCAAAGGGTGGCTGCTATTGGTGAAAAGATGGAAAATGTCTCTTACTCCAGAAAAAAGTTTTGTTACCGTGTTTAACATCTTGAAAAGGTGGGCTTGTGCTTGCTGGTAAATGCAAAAGAAACACTTCTGTTCCTCTGAGACTGCTGTAATTCAAACATAATCTTCATTTCCCGTAGTGCATCTCTAAAAATGCATTTTGCACCAAAGGCAAATACTTACCTATTGGTGATTTTCTTAAGGATTACTGAATAACTTGTAAAATAGCTTGTATCAATGAATTCTGGTGCGTGCACAGGTACTGGCCTCCTGTCTGTGCACTGCCGGGATCCTGCTCTGAGCTGCACGCTTCAGAAGGGCTCAGCAGTGAGACCGGCTCTCAGGGCACCTGGCATTTCCGACTCCTGGTACGTGTCTGCAAAAGCACAGACAATTCGAGATGTCAGAATGATTCTGTAGATAAAGCCCTGCGCAGAAGAGCGTTTGACTGAGTCACCAGTTTACCAAATACTAACAAAGAATGGGAAGTTTGCCCTTAAATTGCCATCTGTCACCACACACAAATACTAAAGCAAGCCGAGGGGTGTCTAGATTATGGGATCTGACATTCACACTAGTTACATTGAGAGTACTTTGTTTTTACGGTAATCCTTTGAAAGAGGATGTCACCCACAGCGTGCAGCTCTGAGTTTCTAGAAGGTTTGGTCCTGGAGACATGAATTTAGCAAAACATATTCTGAATCAAACACAAAATTAAATCTTACAGAGTGAAAAGGACTTATGCATATGCTGAAGAATAAATTGCTTAATGAGGAGTTGAGTAATTTTATCTCCAGGGAATATTGGGAGAGTTCAAGTGCTCAGTGTCTTAGAGCAGTGGGCCAATACCTCCATGAACTGCTCGTACAGCGCAGCCATTCTGCCAGGCATACACAACTTTAGGCTCCAATTCCAAATATTTAGCTATGTGAGGAACAAACTCAATGGAAAGAAAATCAAATTAAAAGGATTGTCCTATCTGAAAAGAGACAGTTTTACTTTGTCTAAGCAGCATATCTTTCATACCTTTAAAAAATCTGATAGGAATGACACCAAGGAGCATGGGGTTGTTCTACCTATCAAAACTCAGTTTAGTTTTAAGTTATATGGTGGTATTTATTTTAATACAATAGGTATCATAGCCCTTTCTCTGTAAAGGAGCAGAACAGAAGATACACGATGTCTTTTGCGGAATGTGTGAGGTATTTCTAACTTGCTAAGACACGACTCCACACAAGGTTAAGATTTGAATTCAGGGAAGGACTCTTTGTACTTTTGGTGATATAAACCTAGATGTATCAGGAACTTTCATAAAAGGCAGCTGAGCTTCCAAAGGAAGAATAAAACAAAATAATTGCATGAATAATAAATTACGGGACTGAGTGACTCACAGTCAGACTCACGGCATTCACATTTCTAGGCTATTGAACCATTGAGAAGGAACATTTCTTTAACACAACGATTCCTTCTGTCTGCACCTCCTCTAACACCGGCGTGAGAGATAACAAACACGCAGGACATCTCTGGTGGTCCTGCACTCTTGATTCTGTGATGCAGCATTTCTCAGTTATGGATGGTTCTAGTTCTGCTGCTTGGTGATCCTGCATTCCGCAGTTTTATAACTAGTCTCATAACAGGTTTCAAAAGGAACAAAAGTACTTTTTCGCCAAGCGCATAGTGCACTGTAAAACTCATCGTCACAGGATGCCTTTTCATGCCAAGATTTGAGCCGGGTTCAAAAAGCAGCAAGAAAAATTCATGGAAGAGAAAACTATTAAGATAAAACTTCTGGCTCAGGAAGGTGCTGAGCTCCAGATTGCCGGAAGCTGAGAAGATACACAGCCACGGTGCTGCTTTGATCTTCTCCTCAGCATCTGCTGCCGGGTCTGCAGAGGCAGGGCACCGGCCGCAGCTGACCCTTGCTCTTGCCACGAGTGCCCTTTCTCATGTTACTTTCTGGCACAATGGGACTGTTTTGGAAGGATTGTGACTTCCCCCAACATTTTGTGTGACAGTCGGTCAGCCGTCTGATTCAGACAGGACTTGGGAAAATTATTGGTGTGCCTCAATGATAAGGCATTTGAAATTTCTGGAGAATGTTTCACCCATTGCACTAATTCCTGCCAAAGGAAAGGAGCGACAATCATGGGAAAGCACGACCTCCCACGAGACTCTGTGTCGATTCCAGTCTGCAGCCTGGCATTGTCCGTGCTAGTTTCTTATAATTTCTTCAGGTGCTAAGTAGTTATTTGTAACAGCAGTTTATGTGTGTAAGATACTGTGTGCATCACAGTGTTCCAATTCAGTGAAAGAAAGAAAAATCGCCACTGTTGTTCCTTTGTGGATAGTACAGAACATCTATATGGACATCCATGGAATAATTTAAAATAAGACCTTAATTTCTAAAGAAGACCGAGGTGACATCTTTTAACTCCTCCGAGAAGGTGGGGTATAACAGTACTTTGTGTTTTAACATTACACTGTGTCCTAGGAAACGGAACTCGCTTACGCTTTCATCGGCTTTTGTCTTGTTCTTGCTCAGATCACATCAATGCTCCGTTGATAATATGAGCACAATGTGAATTAGCAAATAATGCCAGTCTGCCTTCAGCAGCGTTTGTTTTACTTCCACATTTTCCTGTTGTGACCCACAACCCCGTTTGCTTAACGGATGGAAATACAGACAAAACAGAAATGTGCTTCTTGGTATTCAAAACTGCGAGTCCAAAGATCTGCTGCCAGGTTCTCACACAAGCTGCCCTCTGCAGAGCGTGCAGGTGGGTTACTGGGACCTTTCCTGACCTCAGTTCCTGCAGCTGGAAGGTTGGAAAAAGCCTTGCCTGAACTTCTGCTGATGCTCTTTCTTAATCTTGTCAGTGTGGTATCGAGTGTTTGATCTATGTAACTCTGTTGCTCCATGAGAAAGGGATCCAGTTCTGTGGTCTGACTGCAGGTGTCGTTTACACTCTAGATTTATGTCTGCCAGAGTCCCTGGTAACTCAGAGAACTTGCCAGTGAGAATCCCACTCACCCCTCCAGTGACAATACCAACAGAGGCAGAACGGCTCTCACTCAATCAGAGGGAATGCCATGATGAAAGCGGAGATAGCGATGGTGTAGGTAAAACGAGACAAGAGGGTTTTTGTAGAATGTTTGGGAGAGAAATTTGCTTCACGTGTGGACGAGCAGCTGGAAACAGAACAGGCTTGTATTACATACTGCATTACAGTCAGACAGCACAAGGTTTAAGCTGGATTTCCCCCTGGCTATCACTTCTGCCGTAACAAAATATTTTCCTCTGTGAGGACTACCGCTAAAACCTGCTGTAGATGGAAGCAATTTCAAAGCTCAACAGTATTTGGAGAGGAAATAGGAATCAAACCATTTGAGAAGAGAGATATTTTAAGCAGAATGGGCTTAAGTGTTTCATGCTTGAAGGTCAGCTCATGTGCGACGGTGTTTGTTCCAGGCGGTGCCGAATGCCCAGGGTGTGAAGCAGGGGCGGGCAGACAGCCTTGTGGCATTTCAAAGCCGTTACCCTGCAGCGCTGGCTACCGACTCGTGGAGACACAGCGCAGTGACCGCCGTGAGGAGGTCAGGTAAGCCTCTGTCCCACGTTTCGTCCTTTGGGAAGCCAGCGCGACCAGGGGATGCTCCGGCTGGAAGCAGGGCAACCGGGGCCGAAGCGGGAGGGGACCAGCTGCGGGTGCTGGGCGCACAGACCCCGGGACATCGGCGGCCTGCAGGGCGGTGGCACTGAGGCAATGAGGAGCCAAGGAGTGCGAAGCGGTTTA
>NW_010417822.1:0-6238 GCF_000710305.1 Buceros rhinoceros silvestris | reverse complement strand
TATATCTTCCTGGCCCCCCTTTTTCGTGACAGCAGGCTAGGAAGAAATAAACTATGTGATTTTCCTAGGAAAAAGAAATCATTCCCTGTTCCTCATGATAAAGAAAATAATTGATTTAAGGCCAGATGCTGCTTGAAGATCTTCAGCTTTAAAATATTGCCCAGTTGTGTTTATCAAGTACATCTGCTGCTGGTACTAGAATATATCTTTAAAAAGATGTTCAGTGACAATTTATGACAACTGTCATTATGTTGAAGTTCACATATATGTGTATAATCTTTATAATTCTCTAGGACTGTTATTTATAATAGAAAAAAAAAATCAGTGTTTTGGTTAGTCTTGCTTAAAAGGGGGAACTTCCTATGCTTCCACGTAGAAATTACCCATGTGATTCCTGCCTCCGCACGTGCCTTAAAGTGCTTGTATATGGTAGAGCATATGTCATGTGATGTTTCATCTTTTTTGATCTACCTAGTGTTGATATACATATGCTCCTAATTCAAAAACATGAAAGAGACTATTCAGGTGACAATAAACAGTTATAATCACTGGTCAGACAGCACAAAGGCCTATTGAATAGGTTATGTCTGATTAAATTATCTTGATGTGTAAGATTCCTATCCTGAATCTGTGGCTTTAAGTTCTACAATGTTGATATACCATGTAGATTACAGCATGCAACAACTTGAACCCTAGTGTTGCTAATAACTTAAACTAAACTAAGATTTTCAGAAATAAAAGTGAAAGAAATTGCACAGCAGAGCATGCCAAATAAAATTTGGAAACACTCACAACAGGTGGGCAGGCTGTTCTTCTAAAGTTACTTGATAGGTCTGCCTTGAAGATGGAATTTATTTTTCCAGTAACTCCCATCCCCTCTCCCACCAAAAAAACAAACCACATTTTTTCTCAGTAGGAACAAAAGGTTAAAGTATTTCAAGAACAGAAAATGCTGAAATAAAAATACAAAACTACCCTTAAAAATTCTTCAGCCTGCCTGAGTACCCTGATGACTGCTTCTTGACTCATTAGGCAGCTGTGTTGTGTGAATTAGAACCGGGCATGAGGAAGTCAGCTGGTGTGGGGCTGCTCGTGGCTTAAAAGCAGCTTCTTGGAGCTGTTTCATGTTGTGCAGAGATAAGCAGCCCAAGAAAACAGCTTCAAGGAATGCCAATAACTGACCCAATTAAGAGTTCACCTCTTAAGCAGAATCATAGCTGAACACCCAATAGATGGGGCAGCTGAGCAGCACAGGCAATGAGGCATGCCGACAGAGGGTGCACAGTCCTTCAGTCAGACCACATGCTTGTTTATTGACAAATCTTTATACAGCGCTTAGGCATGAGACGCCCAGACAAGCCTGTTGTTCTGAAATTACCAAACATTTTCTCAGCAGGGTAGAGTCTAGACTACCATGTTGTCGTGAACATCCTTTCTGTTGTGAATATCTGTCTTGACTTCAGTCCAGATCAGCTCAAGCCAATTGTTTTGTTGGGCTATTTTTTCCACCGATGGAGCATGTTAAAATGGCTTGGCACAGTGTCTCTAATGACCACTAGGTCTTGCACAAGGAAAGTGCCAAGAGTGCACAACATGCAGCTGGAAGTGGAGGAGTGCTGAAACCACTACTTAGGCTCTCTTGGGAACTACTTACCATTACAGCACTGTTCAGGAAGGCTAACATGAAAGCATGTTAGAGGGCTTTCTGCTTGTCATTAGCTCCCCAAAGTCAGTCAGAGCTTCAGGATGAACCTCCTTGCCTGTCTTCCTTGCAGTCAGAATAGCAACAACACCAAAAGGGTTTTCTATATCTAACATTATTTTATGAGAATAGAAACTAAACCAAAGTAGCTTCTGAAATACAGAAAACAGCTTTTGCTGTTAGAGGACTAATAAGGACAATTCTCCTGCTGCTCACTGTCACCTCCTAGGGTGAGCCATTATATTCAGACCTTGTATGTCCCAGTTTGCAATCTTAGCTGGTTTTCTGGATGCTGCAACCTCTGTGAAGCTCCTCTCATCTCCAAGAGAACCTCCCTCCTGCTGTTCTGAGCCACTGTTGTCCTCTTCCTGATAAGACCCCTGTCTCTTCATCTCATGCTACATCTTTCAACTGCTACACCTCTTGATCTATCTCTTCAGGCTTCCTGCAGCCCAATGGTCCCTTGAGGATCCCATGAAAAGCATCACTAGCATCTCCTTCTGGAAGATGCCCCATGACCTCATCCATGTGTACATGTAGTACCAGGGAGCTTTCCTGTCCATCCAAAACTCATTCATAAAATGCAGTATGTAACATATACAGATATGTGAATGGGGAAAAAAAAAGAAAAAAAAAGAAAAATGCCTCTATGCTGCTAGAGACTGACCTTCCAGAAGAAAAGGATAACTTCGAAAAAAAGCAGTTACTGAAGTGCTGATATAAAGGTCGCATCAACTGTTTGGATGTAGTTGCATGCTGACATATGATAGCCTGCTGAAGCCGTATTTTTGGCAAATGTGTGGATGACTCCATGAGCTGTATGTTTGATCTAATAACTTGCTGCTGAAATGAAGAAATCCTGTTTCCACCTCATTTGTCCATCTCTGGTTTGTGGCTGTGTGGTCCTACTATTTTTCTCCAGCACTGCTTGGATCCTCTCATGAGACTCTTAGCTCACTAAAGCTGTAGAAAAATATGAAATTATTTCTTTTCTGGATTAACTTCTTGCTATGTGAGTTTGTGAGATAAATCAACCCATGGAGGAATCCCGTCAGTCTCTGTGCTAGGGCAAGATAAATGGTGGAGAAAGAAGTAAGGAGGGAGAGAAGAGTGCTGCCCAGCCATCTTCCAGCAGAAAGTCAGGATATGGCTCAGCTAAGTAGGAGACTAAGGTGCAAATGATTCTAATGGTCAATACACTAGGGGACAGAACAAGGAAGAAAAGAAATTTTTTAAATAATTAAAAAAAATATTTTCTCTGTAAGAGAAAGAAGAAAGATATCAGATATATTACTGTTTAATAAAAAGAAAAAAAAAGAATAACCTGCTATAGGATCAAGGATAGATGCTAAGAACAAACACACACAGAGGATAAAGGTCTAAGACTAATAGTACATTTACCACAGTAAGTTTCACCAACAGACTGTCTGAAGAGTGTATTACTTTCTCTGGACATCTTGGCAACCCTTAAATAAATTGATTTTGCTAAAAAGTTGCACTGAATTAAAAAATTAATATGAACAAATAAACACTTGTATATATTTTTTTTAAATTACTATAGGATGTAGAGTTTATCACTGGCAAAGAGAATGTTCAAAATATTTCATAATACCCATTCTATAATAGCACTGATTCATTTAGTCCTCACCTAATGACATCCATTGCCAAGCGTGAATATAGGTGGCGAATACCTGGAATAGCAATACAAAAAATATTCTGACATCTGCTTATGACAATGTACTCATTTAAAGTGTTTCTATATTCAAACACACTCCTATATAAATAGAGCACACTAAGCCCAGCTTGGTTGTGGATATGAATTAGTTTGATGTGAATAATTGCCAAGACAGACTGTATCGCCCATCCCAGTTTCAACCTGCCCTAATTCCCTTTATGAGATTATTATTTAGTGCTCAGAGAGACCCAAACAGGAAGCGTCTGGGCGTTCTCTGTTCATGAAGTGGGTGGGATGGAGCTCTTTAGAGAAAACAAAATATGATCCACCTACAGGCCAGCTCCCCAATTTCCTCTAAGAAGGAACAGAGGCTTTTGTTGCCTTAGTTACTGGAATGATCTACTAGTCAACAGCAGGATCCCAGTCACCAGACAGAACATCCTTCTGCATTTTTGATGGCAGCATAGGATGGGAAATATCTACTTTTCTTTCTTTTTTTTTTTTTGTTGTTGTTAAAACAAAAGGAAAAAAAGTAGGGTTTTAACTCTGCAGAAAATAATTTAAAAAAAAATCAACTCTTGAAAAAAAAAATTCTGCAAGGCCACTGAATGAGGGGAGCATTGTCTGGTAGAGAGTTAGAGCTTCCACTAAAGCAACATTCCTGGATACTTTATTTTCTATTCCTTTCTTAAAGAAAGGAGTGCGCACTGTAAAGTTTCAGTGCTTAAATAGACTACAGCAGCTACATTTGTAGAGCCTAATTACTGAAGCTTGTCTAAACCTCACAGATGTTCCAGATAGATAGGATTTAAAATTGTTTTTCTCCTCACCAGAGGTGTAGCTGCTTTAGTGGAATCATCTATTTTTTTCCTTGGACACAGAAGCTGGAAAACAACCCATTTGTTTCCTCTGTGAGGCGTAATCAAGTTCAAATTCTTTCCTTTAGTTCTGAAAACAAGAATTTCAGTATGGTGATAATTTATATTGGTATTTGGCTCCAAGATAGTAATTTTTAAGAAAGTATAGTGTCCTCAAAAACTCACGGATTCTCTTCCTTCCCAGGATGGTGTGATATGAGGTAGTGGTTCCATGGTACACGACGTGTCTCTCGCCTGGTGTGGCCATGGGCTCCCTTGCCCTGCTAATTGTTCTTCTCCACCCAGAGTAGTCCCCAGACACTGTTCACTTTTTTTTTGTGTGTGTGTATTAAGCTTTTGTCATTTTAACTCTGCAAGCTGATAGTGGAACAAAGCGAACACTACCAGCAGAGCAACGGAGGGCTCAGGGTGGCCTGCTGTGGGATGGTGTGGCTGAGGTTAGAGTGAGTTCAAGGAGCTTGAATTTGAGAGTAATGCCATAGAAACATTCAGACTAATTGAAATGCAAAAGCAAACATTTGTACCATGTGTCATTGCCTGCAATGAAGATCTAGTCAGAATGATGTTGATTTATGGAATTTGATGAAACTTGGAATTTTCATTGAAATTATTTCAGATTTTAGAAGTTAATAACTAGAGTTCTATAAGAACTTAAGATTACCATACATCAACATGGAAGTTGAACACTGGGATGTAATTTTAAAATATGTAATAAGTTTATTAATTTTTACTTTTATCATAGTATAGTATAAAAGATATGTATTGAGAGTGCCCAAATCTATTCCACCATTAATGCCGTTTTAAAATACTTGGGCTTTGTTCAGCTTGAAGAAAATACTTTTATTGGTACTTCCAGTAGTTTTCTGACATTCACGCACCAGCGTATTGTTGCATTATTCAAACTGCAGAATATTGTTTAAATCTACTCCCCCACACTGTTGTTAAAATGGCAGCATATTTAATACCAACATTACAGATGTGCATTACTTCAATTACTTTAATGTCAACTTCTACAGCTGTTTCTTTTTCTAACAATCTTCAGCTCAAATCGCCTGTCATAGTCCCGTTCACAAAACTAAGGGCTGATTCAAAGTAGAAAGTTTTTCTTATTTTAATGACTGGCAAATTCCTTTACAGAAGGATTTACTGTCTGTTTCTTCTGCAAAGACTGGAAGTGGAACTGAACGTTTGAGATTAAGGGGTTCTTGGGGCACTGGGTGATTTTATTTCTGGCTGATCTGTTTTATCACAAAGCTTACTATTTGTATTAACGTACCTAGTGGGACTGATAGACGTTTGACAGGGAAATGCATGATTCTGAGCTTCAGACTGAAGGGCCTGAATCTGCAAAGCCTGTCCTCACTGCCATTTCTAAAAGTGATCTTCTACAAGGATCCACCAGGCATTTGTTTTCACTGTTCCTTGTATTTCCACAGTTTTCATTCCTTTTTAAAATGAAAGCATAATAGACGGCTTCTAGAGGCTACCTTCAGTATAGTCGCGTTAACTGGAGCTCCATAAAACTGAGCTGGGACAAGCCCCTCTGGAAGTTTGAAAAACAAGAACTCTAACTAGGGGGACTGTTGGACCGACCCATACAGCTGAACAAGGGAGCCCATGGGCACACCTCAGCTTGTTTCTCAAACCCCTTAACACTTCTATAAAGTTCTGATTTTATGCCCATCTCAAAACCCGAGCAGTATTTTTTGTGTGGGGAAACCTCTCTAGAAGTGCAAAAGGGTAGGCTGGGCTCTGTTCTCCAGAGATTTCTGAGGGTGAGAAGGTAACTGGGACATGCAGTGGGGAGGTGTGTGGTGGCTTTGCCCCCAGACGCGGGCCATGCATGTCATGGCATATACAAAAAACCCACCCAAGAAAACCTCCACACAAGGCGGTTCAAAGAGAAACACGGAATTCGGGGCTATCCCCACAGCGCCCTTCCAGCTCCGCAGCGCCACGGGACAGCGCAGCAAGGCCCTCGGG
>NW_010417821.1:0-4689 GCF_000710305.1 Buceros rhinoceros silvestris | reverse complement strand
GGGGTGACCTCATGGCTCCCTACAGCTTCCTAGGGAAGAGTTGCTTTAAAGATAGGAATTTAACTTTTGCCTGCCAGAACCTGAAAGGCTTGCACTGAAATAATAGTCTCACAAAAGCCAGAGAGTTCGAGAGTTTGCTGCTTGCCTTCCTGAGCCCAGAAGGACTTTTGCTTCAGCAGTTGTGCAAAGCCAATAAAAATAATAAAAAATTATTTAAGTGACAGGTACAATAGACTGGGAATTGACATTGGTAAATGCACTCACTGCAATAGGCCCAATAACTAACATGTAATAGTAATGCTAGCAAAAAGAAAATTATCCCCAGTATTTTCACCATATGGTGAGAGCACAATTCTTATCAAGAAGGCATTTGTGTCTTGGGTGAAGGGAGTACAGCCTGTCTTAAATCTTCAGTCTCTTCCCCCCAGCCAGGTATTACTTCTCCTGGCTTTTTACACCCTACCTCTGTTTGTCTCTACCCTTTAGGTGATGTTTAGCATGATTTGAGTGGAGACTTGAGTATTATATACTCGAGTATACTTGAATATATACTGCATGTATGTTGTAGCATGTACTGCTTTGGGCTCATTCGCATATTGGGGGATGTGAATTCTAATATTAATTTTGCAGGCAAAGTTCTCCACTTGGACACCAAGACCTTCAACGTCTGCTTACTTTCTTCACTTAGCCAAAATGGAGCCATCTTGTCTTCACAGGACTTCCTCCTTCAGCCATTATTTATGCCAGCTAAAGGAATCTCCACTTCTAGAGAAAACATAGAAATCTTGTCCTTGCAAACATATTGGTGTTTTGTCCAGAATTCCCACAGGAGGGTAAGTGGAGAGGGAGGTGCTGGTCTTTTCTCCCTCGTATCCTGATGACAGGATGCCTGGGAATGGTTCAAAGCTGTGCAAGGTGAGGTTCAGACCTGACGTTAGGAAGCATTTCTTTACGAAGAGAGTCATCAAACACTGGAACAGACTTCCTAGAGAGGTCATCAAAGCCCCCAGCCTGTCAATGTTTAAAAGGTATTTGACCGTAATATGCTTTAACTTTTAGCGAGCCCTTAAGTGGTTAAGCTGTAAGACTAGATGATCGTTGATAGGTCCTATCCAACTGAAATATTCTAGTCTAGTCTAGTCTAGTCCATATTATGGCCATATGGGACAGTCCTTCTTTGAACACAGATATAATTACACACTACCTGAAGTATTACAACCCCATTTACTGTAGGCAAGCAAAGAGAGTCTGGTGCAGTGAGATGTACAATCAGTGCCTCAGAGGTTTAGTCACAGATGCTGAGAAATGTTTAGAGTTAAATTGATTGAAAGAAAAATATGATTGAATATAAGAAAAGCCTCATGCAGGATAAGATGATACAGCCACACAGGCAAGAAAAGGAAATCTTAGAATAAGCAGCCATCCAGAGAAAGGAGACATCAATTAGAAATATATATTCTATTTGTCATCCCCGAGACAAGAGTGAAGGGGAAATCCATTAAAATAAATCAGAAGCTGTAAAAAACAGAACACTGATGTTAGAGAGTTGAATGCATTAAGGATAATCTTGTGGCTGACTCCTGAGGCTAAAAAACAAAAGCATTTTTTCTACAGGAAAAGTTTTCATGAAAGAACACAGACACAGATATGGTGGGGATCCTCAGCAGAAATTCCTGAAATATACACTGTGAGAATTAGGATGAGCGACTTCTATTACACGGAGGTACCATGGAATCAGGGAAAAACCAACTTTCAGAAGAAGAACATATGCTGTTTATGATAAAGTAATTATAACAGTCATGGGTCAATATTTTAAAAAGGTTGAGGCTTGAGTTCCACTGAAAGTTTCTATAAGTTTCCAGTGATCCTTAATGACAAAATTCCAGAGTAAGATTGATTAGCAAAGTATATACATAGCAAAATGTTGCTAAAATTGATTCATTTTTTTAAAAATTGAACCTGTAGAAGAATGGGCAAGAGTCTTTTTCATCTGATGTGGAATTTTCCATCTGATTTTTAGAAGTTTACAATTTATGAGCTTAGAGTTTGGAAATATGAGTAAACCACATGAAAAGTTTTGGTTTCAGACTGAGTACATACAAGTGTTTATACAGTCTGTAATTAATTACGTGGCTGAAATAAAGCCAAACACAGATTATAACAATGGTGATAGTGAAAATTTCAAAATTTAGAATTGTGGTCCAAGCTTTAATGTGTGTTTTTAAACAGAGAATATTATGAATTCTATAGATCTTCACCAATTAGTACTAGGCAACTCCCTCTACATTTTGAAATGGAAGATTATATCAGCTTCATGTTCTGACCCATCATACATAAGAACAAGAAAAGGCGGTAGTAAAAAGGGGTTCAAATATTTCCACTCTGTGCTGGTGTTGTTTTTCCACTCTTCTTGCCTTTGTGGGAAAGGCTGCTGAACTGGTTAGCAGCAACAAATTAGTGTTTCCTGAATTGTTTAATTAAACCCACCTTTGTTCTCCATCTGTATTTTGGGTCCCAAGTTGTGCAGACCTTGCTTCAGAAACCTGAGTAACGTTTGTTAATTGTTGTCTCTCTTGAATAATAATTCTCTCTGTGAGTGAGAGTACTCTAATAATTTTATTTTGCGGATATTGTTTCCTACCCGATAGGCTGCACGTACATACGCACGAGAAAATCTGAGGCCCAGGACATTTTCATTATTCAATGAGAGCATGTGTGGTGCAAATTGGTAATTCTACCTCTCGTGAAATCATTGTAATTTTATTTTGCAGACCATAGTTCTCTGCGTTCTAAACTCCACACAATTATCTGTTTTGTAACACCCAGGGTGGGAAGAGGATCAGAAATGGAAAAACAAAATTTTGGCAACGAATTCAGCAGGTTCTTTTCAAGAAAGAGGGACTTTCTCAGAAGAAAAAAATACTGCCACACAAAGAGACAGAAAATGAGGTCCAGACCATATGCTGAGGACAGACCAACTCAGAATAGCCTGTTTTTCCTACACGCACACACACACCAGAACCTTCTTTCAAGGCATGCATAGGGATTATGATCCAAGAAAACAAACACCATCTGTTGTTTAGCAGATGTAGATATTGATGCTGGTGGTGATTCATTTGTTTAAAAGCACAATATAGAAATCATTTAGCAGTCACCATCAGTGGTGTCAGAAATGATGATCTGAAATATCTGTATTCAGAGTAAAACAATCCTTGTACAAACTGGCTATTACTTTATTATATTTCCTGGTAATTATCTTATGGAAGGCAAAGAACTTTCAATCACAAGACTGTGTTCAAACTATTCTATTGCTTCTTACTTCATGCCTATTTGTTAGTAGCTCATGGAAATACACTGGGGCATCTTGGTGTCACTTGGTGATATCTTTCAAAAAATACTGTACAGAATGTGGTCCAACTTATTGTAACTTCAGTTCTATTGACAGCAATAATGGACACAGAGAATATAATCTTGAAGGAGATATAAAGAAAGTGAAATTATTGTTTTATAATCCATAATGTGGATATTTGATTTCTATTGAAACACATTTCTGATGGAGAAGAAAAGTTTCAAACACAAAGACTGAATGCTGGTATAGCAGATAATGACTTGCTTACAGAAAAATTTGTTGCTACAGTTATTCATTGATGAGAGATTGCGAGAGTGTTTTTTGCCATTTGGTTTTTTTTTAAACTATGTTTTGGCATACATGTGGAATGCTGACCCTGAATTGTGTCTGCACTAACAAGATAACAGCATGAAAAATTAGAAGGTGTTACAGACAGCAAAGAGGTGGTACAAGATATACAACTTCAACAACCTTGATTAGTGGCTAAACTAACTATAGCAATATGGGAAATGACAGAAATAAGAAACAATGACACAGAAGGAAAAATTAACAGGAATTGCTGATCAGGACTGGAATTACCAGGACAACTCTATCACAGGTAGTAAGTTAGGGCATAAATCAGCAAAAGTAGGATTTATGATGAAAAAATAAACATGAGGAGCTGTTTGTAAGAAATTACTGTGGTAATTGGGGAAAACTTACTTGGAGGAAAAAAGGGGAAATAAAGAAGTAGCAAGGTTTGGAGTCCCTCTGAAGTTGTCTCCAGGATCTCCTAGAAGGGGTGGGGTCTTGGAAATATTCTGATGGGACTGATGCAGAATGCTGACTGTTTAATACCACATGCGATCTAGAAGCATTAGTATACCCAATTGGTGCCATCTACCTCTCTAAACAGCCTGAAGGTTTTCGGTCTCCACGTTCATCATGCATGAATGAGCAACAGCGAGCATAAAGAGTTATGTCTCATCTGCTTTTTTATGGAAATGTCAGAAAGTCTAGGAAGTACCTAAACAAGTAGAAATGTTCAGATTTTGGTCATTATTGCTATCACTGAGGTGTGTTGCAGAGGAATAGTTATACTGGTGAAACATAAACTGAAGTTTAAAATTGTCTGAGGCTGAACTAATTTTTGTAAGGCGTATATGGTTCACAGAAAAGAAATAAAGAAAACACACAGTTTTACTGAGAAATATACTCGTAACACTGAACTCAGAAGCTGCTTACACCGGACTAGGCTGGTAAGTCTTTTCCCTTGACTTATCTTGGATCACAGTCTTTTCATGAAAAAATCACTGAAAAATCATATATTTAAGGTCTTATAAATAAATTTTCAATTAAAA
>NW_010417820.1:7703-9019 GCF_000710305.1 Buceros rhinoceros silvestris | reverse complement strand
ATATAGTAATATATAAATATAGTAAATACAAACTGCAAAATCACAAGGACAATTGAGTTTCAGGAACTAACTGTCTAAAAAGGTGTATATAAGCCTTACGATGTTGAGTTCCCTTACTAAAGCAATTACGAAGTCAGACTGACACAAGTATGTCTTGAAGTTGTATGAACTGGAACTTGAAATAAACTTTCAGTTAATGATTTGAGGCTTCAGATTAAAAGAGTTACCTTTGCTCAAAAGCAATCAATGCGGAAGTTTCATAACAAAAGGAATGAGACAAGTAAATGTCTCAGCAATTATTTGGCATTTGTAGTGAGGAAATGTCAGCTAGGATATGGTAAAAATTAAAAAGAATTTTGGTACAGAATATCTGAGTTTTGCTGTGGTTTCTTTAGCTCTAATGTTGTATTGTGATGCTGAAGCAATTCAATACGTAACTCTGCCGAAGGCAAGGAAGGAATGTTTGGGGTTTTACGTATCTGAGATCCAGTTTGCTTAAATAGCTGTAAGTCACCCCTGCTCATGTATATAGAGGTGGATGAAGCATGGGCATAGGTATGAGAAATCTACCCTCAAGGAAATCTGCTTAGTCTACTGAGAGACAAAGGTAGGACCAGGGTGAACGGCTGCAGATAAATCAAATGTACTTGTGCTTTTGGAAAGCAGTGGTTTGGTGTAAAACACAAAGGTTACAGTTTACAAAAACTTGGCAAGATAGGTTTTGCTGCTTTTTTTCCTTTCATTTATGTTATGTTCACTCCCCAAACTGGCTTCCTAATAGTTATCAAGTCCTAATCATTGACCTTTCTTTGAGCTCATGCTTGGTAGTTGTTAGCAGGAACTCATGAAAAAAAATGCAGTTTAGAGTCTGGATGAGGCTCTTCTAGGCAATAAACTGGTCCTAGCTTAAACTGATCTGAGCCTGGAAATAATCCAGTAGATATTGTGCTGTACCCATCCACCTGATGTACACTGTCACTGCTGCTCTGGTTCCCTCATCCAGCATCCCACTACAAACCTCCCATCGCAGCAGGCTGAGAAGATCCCACAGGAGCAGAACTATTTCTTTTTGCTTGTTGCCCCTAATTTTTGTTGGTTTCAACTTGGATTCTCAAGTTGAAGCGACCTTTAGTTCAGTTTGAGGTACAAGAAGACTATTGGCCGAAGAGACCCACCACCTGCATCCGGGTTTAAGTCTGGGGCAATCCAAAAGCCGTCACTGGGAAACTGGGCAGTGGTGGCCTCAAGAAGTCAAGACCAAACTCAGGGATAGTTAGCAAAGGTGACATCAACCCAGCCACTGAAGTAGGTGAAAA
>NW_010417820.1:6425-7619 GCF_000710305.1 Buceros rhinoceros silvestris | reverse complement strand
CCTGCTGACAGCTGAACCTTTAGTCTACTGTTAGGTTCTGCAAGAACATTTGCTTTGCATAGTGCTGTCACACAAGCACACTGTGCTTGCACACACATAGATTTAGGAGAAAAAAATGTTCTAGCTGTTTTGCACTTGCAAACCTGTTTTGCCTCTTCTGTTCAAGATCTGAAGAAAAAATGTTGTGCCTGAAAACTTGTCTGTTTTTTCCTCTCAAATGTATCAATTTAGTTAGTGGAAAATGCTACCTCATCCTAAAGAGCCATCTTGTTATACTTGATATCTTTAAGTTGTCGCAATAGAAACCATGCTATCAAATACAAAATGTCCTGTGGAGCATTTTTTTTTGAAAATAATCCCACCACAGAAGAATGATGTTATAATTTATAGAGGAAATATGTCAGCTTTCTTAATAAAGGGAGTGAGATTTGATTTTCAGTAGGAACTAGATTCCTTACTTCCCTCTTGTGACTTTGAAAATGTGTCTTAGATAAACAAAAAGGTTTACGGGACAACCTCATTCACTAAACATCTGGAAGTGCTTTCTCATCTCTCAAACTACACTTTACATCAATAGGCAAAATTATGCAGAGTCTTATCAACTGTACGAGAAACTGTTTGCTGACAAAACATTCTGTACATCTATATACTTTCCGAGACAGGATTTGAGTTACGAATCTGCTCAGGATGCCATCATCAAATAGAATGGGTTAGCTGAAATCTCGGTAAGTAGTTAAAGAGATAAGCTGCAGCACAAACCGTGTGATAGCAGAATGGGATAAGAGGTGGAGGATAAATAGCCTGTCCTGGATTTTGAGAGAAAAGAACTAAATATAAGGAACCCAACAGTTACTTTGGAGGGGAGCTCAGATCCTTCAAAACTTGAATATTGTTACCAAGGGAAAGATTGTGAAATTCTACAGCATTAAATGGACAGTAACCTGTAAAATCCCAAAATAACTCAGAATGAAGTTTTAATATCCACAAATGGAACCAAATTTTCAAAAGATGCGTCAATCTGTTTCGATTTTGGCGCTTGTGACAGCATCTGTTCATTTTTATTTTGACATATGAAAATTGAACTCCTTTGTAAATCTAGGCACCAGCTGACCTTTTGTTTGAAAATATGATTTGGATGAGGTGTGTTCTTTCTTTGCTAACTGCTCCCCCCCCCCCCACCCCCTACTAAACACA
>NW_010417820.1:0-6393 GCF_000710305.1 Buceros rhinoceros silvestris | reverse complement strand
TTGTTTCCCCCCCCCCCCCCCCCCCCCCATTAATTACAAGATCATTTTAAATCATAAAATATTATTTAAAGCCTTCCATAAAATGGCAATAAATGTTTGGGGAAATAAGACTAAAGGATTTTTCATTTATTCATATATATATATATTTATTCCATATTCATAAATACATGAATCTAAGCAGTTTTCGAAGCCACTTTTTTTTTAAAGCAACTTTTGAAATCTAACATCCTTTTAATCTTTTGTATTTTTAGTATAATGTCCAGAGAAGGAGAAAATTTTGATTGAAATTAGTCTGTTTGAAACTCATTCTTCTGTATAAAAATGTATTTCACTGACAATTAAGGAATCAAGACCAAATCAAAACCCAGTTTGTTATTTTTTATCTTGATGTGGAACTTAATTGCTGTGTTGAAGTGAATATTATGCATGAGATAAAACTGAATGAAGAAATTTATTGGTTCAACTCCATAATGCAATTTTTCTTCTCTCATATATTTGTATCCCTTTTGTATGCTTTGAGTAAATGGTGTTGTGGTTGGTAAGACGATAAAACATAAGTCAAATATGATAGTCCACCATATCCTGTCTGGCTCATTTCTGTAAGTTCGTTTTGCTTTTGTAACAGGATCAGGTCAACCATAACTGTGTTGCAGAGTACCAATGATTCAGCCCTTCGGAACCAGACCTGGGGCTACCGCAGAAGTATTTGTTTGATTCTCCCTGTTACTGGTGAGTCATGAAAAATAGATCTATGTCCCCTCTCTCCCTTTTTCCTGTTTGTACTGTTTCCATTATCTGTACTCATTTTAAACCTTCTTCATTTCTTATTTATTAAGTCAGTACTTTAAATAGCCTTCACAGACACCTGTACTGATAGCTGTGCCATTTGCACAGGATGAGTGCATTATTTTTCTAGGAGTCTGCACTGTATTTGAGGACTCTTCCACTTGATTTCAGTGGTTTGTTGTTTTTGTTTTTTTTTAAATCATGGAAGACTTCTGCACAGTCATATGTATTGGAAGTACTTAGTTTATTGTTCTGAACTTCTATCAAGCTTGCATTTATTTGCATTCTGAATGAGGTTATGCAAGTTTGTAAAAGCTTCAGCTTCTAAATAGAGAAAATTCTGCATAGATCATTTATTGTCTATGACATTGCCCGTCTCTCATTTATTAATTGTAGGTCCTGTTTGACATGAGAAACCTTTTTTCATGACATATTTTCAACTGATTTAGTTAGGAGACACATCTTGGCTACAAACCCTGACGTCTCTGCTCTCTTCATTTGTATTGAAATAACCCCTTCCACAGTAATGATGAAGTAACTGAATCCATCCCCATGGATTTTACTGAGGATGAGGGAGAAGAAGATGCGGTCTTTGTCACCAAGTTTCATCACCTCCCAGCTGTATCTACTTCATGGCATACTTCTGTTTAATATTTTGAATCGCCATCTGAGGGATTTCAAAGGGCAGTACCACTTGCCGTGATAATCCACTATCAAATCAAACTCCATGCAGTTCAGAAGAGGCATCTACCATCTTGTACGTTGTTCTATGATACTTTGCAGGAGGAAGATCTTGCCAGTGCAAGATCAACTAGAGCAAATGTTGCCACATTTCCTGTCTGCTCTGAGTGGCAACTTCAAAGCAGTATAGTTGACTACACTGAAGATTTGCCATGGGAACAAGAGCAGATTGTTTTATTTCTGCTTCACATGAAACATGTGAAGAGACATGTCCAAATATCATATTGTCCTTTTAATTTCCTTATGCCTATGCCATAGTGATTTGAATTTTATTTCTTACCTCAGCAGTCTTCTGTCTTTCAGAGGCTACTTTAAACTCATAAAAATTTATTTCTTCAGGACAGACATTAAGTTCTGACATCTTTCACCAGGAAAATAACATGCTTTTTCTTGCAGTGTTTGGGAGATGTCCTGCCTTTCTATTATTCTGTTCCTCTAAAACAAGGTGAGGTTTGTTTTTTGCAGTCATTACTCCTTGTTGCTCTTTCCTTGTTGTGGCTTAAAATCTTCAGCAAGTCTTTAAACAGTTTGACAAAATGTTCTCACATCTCCCTTCTGTGCTGATGTTTCTGCTTTCAGTGCTTGTCTATCCACAGAACCTTTTTTATCCTTTTTTGGCTGATCTTTTCACTGCTTTAATCCTATGTTCCTTTTTTTCATTGTTTACTTTTCAGGCCTTAATATATTGAGTAGATTTAACTTATGCTGCCTTATTTCTGTAATAGCATCCCATGTGGCATTGCTAATCTACTCTTCTTTCCTAGTTTTAATAAAGAACAATCTCTGCTATATTAGTATAAAATTTATAAATGGCTTCCCATTCTTTCTGTATAATGTCAAATACAGTTGCTGCCACATCTGAAAGCTTACTTGAATGGTAAAACAGAAAACCGTTCCTTATTTATTCATCCTTTATTTTAGAGCTATTAATCTTTCTTCCAATATTTTCCTGATACTTCTGTCATTTTCATGGTTGTTATGTATAATTGATGTTCATATGCCCCCAGCGTCTGTGAATCTCATCACAGACAGAAAAGAGCAATCTGATTTCTAGAAATGCTATCAGAGGAGATCCAGCGTGTATTTAATGCATTTAATTTTGAGGGAATAGTGTCCCTCCACTAAAAAGGACAATTCAATAAAGAAACATTTTCACTATTTTCAAGTAAGCCTTGATGTATATATGTTGTATCATTGATGTCAGACGAGGCTTTGTTGGTAAGGACAAGTAAAAGCCCCGTGAAGAATATTTTTCTTTTCCTTATCATATTCATTTGTTCCAACTTGATATTAGATGGTAATAATTTTCACACATGCACTTAAAAGACGGCCAGGAATTCCGATAGTCTCTCTGTTCTCTCTTCTCACTTCTTTGCTGACTTGAGTCTATTTCCAGCATGATTACAAGTTGTATAGTCCAGGAAGGAGCCCCAAACTGGAAATGAGTTGGGATTAGCAACTTCTAGCAGGCATTACCTCCTTGCTATAGCAGTATCTCTTGGTACACTCTGTGCAATCCACTGGAGAATCCCCTGCAGGTCAAAGAGATGTGCTTGACGTTTTACTGTCTATTTTGGATTTGAACTCAAGCATATAATTAAAATTATGCATGTCCTTCTGTGTTTTGATGAATGGGGCCTTATGTTTAGAAATTGCAAATCAGTAAATATCATTAAATCACTCTCAGCAAAGTTTTTAAGTGAAAATGGCCCATTAGAAACATATTAAAATGCAGAAAAGGTGTCGTAAAATTAATTCTTAATTCACGTAACTCATTCTTGCTCATGTTTGCTGGTAAGAAAGGTGAAGCAAGGAAAAGCCAGAGAGAGGAAGCAAGAGAGGGAGAAAGGAGTGAAACCACTGCTTCTATCCCTTCTTCACACAAAACATCTGAGCAGTATGGACTTGTGCTGTGGTTTTTGTTATCTTGGCTGTTTTTTCAGCATCTACAGTGTGCAGTAGTTTATACTCTACATTTGTATCTAGGTTACTGGCAATCATCAAGAATATGTTAGGTAAAACATATAAAAAATTGCAGTGTATCTTTAGGAACAAATTATCTACTGGATGTGGAGAACATAGGCACTTCCAAATAAGAATAGTTTAACTCTCAAAAGATGCACAGGAGTAGCAGCAACTAGTGTAGCCTGCAATTTATCTGTCATGCAAAGAAAACATTGATTTCAAGTTCACAGCAGGTTCAGGAGATCAAAAATCTATAACTCATTCGATTAGCAGCAGTAAGAAATCATCGATTAACAGTAGTAAGACCATAATCAATCAGAAACCTATAGTATCTGTTACCAGCCCTAGATCATTGAAATTTCCTCCTTGGAAATAGAAGCTCGTTCAGCACATCTAACGTTCCCTTATTTGTATTCTACTCAGTTGTTATAGCTGCATAAGTTTCAGCTCACTCTAACAATCTTTCAGTCTTGAAAATAAAAACACAGAAGCCATACAAATAGGTTGTACAAAGAAAAAATTCATACTGAAGAAGCTTTTTAATTCTATGCAGATCAAAATTTAACTCAAACTCTTGAAACGGCATCAGTACTAATGAACGCCTGGTTCAGAGCTCAGTGCAGAAAAGGCCCCTGCTTAGGTATGAAAGTTTACTTAAAGTGTTCCAGCATAAACGTTAAATACCAACACGCATGCACACAGTACCGGTGACATTTGTCAACTGTCCCTTCTCTTAAACAGATTCACATTCCTGTTCATTTGATGTCCGTTGCAAAGGGACATGCGAGACGTCTCTGCCTCTCAACACTGCCCTCCTGGAGCTAGCCTCCCTGTAGGACACTCCGGAGCTCTCGGGGAGCACACAGCCAGAACTAATGGTGTTGCAGCAATCCAGGGTCAAGTGTAAGCACTCAGTGTCACTGTGGATCAGAAACGTACTCACTCTTATTGCCTCTATTCAAGATCAATTATTCTTCAACAGTTACATTATTAAAGTCAGTAAACACTTTGCATGGCAAAGCATGCTTGACAGTGCAGGGAGTATCCTGTGAGGAAATACCAATATATCACAGATTTTTTCTTTTTTTTTTTTCCCCCCTCTCTCGATCTTTAATCATGAGCTCTCCAGTCAGATGTTCTGGTTCATGCTATTTATATTAAGTGATTCCAGCAGGTGCAAATCTTGGCTCATATCCACCACAGTTACAGTTAGGTTATGAATAAAGAGTTTACAAGTAAAGCCTTTCTGAAGCACCTGTGAAAGCACATTTAATCGGTTACATAACATTCATTGCTCACCATTACACATTTAACTATTTGCCTGTATTATCATTCTCCATCAATTAAGTCAATGACAAGTTAGCAATCTTGCTCCTTCTGGTACTTTAATCACTTTGTTTTGACACCTTTGGCTGGGCAGAGGCAATTTGGATTCTCTTCTATCTTTGAAAAATGAAGTGAGACAACAGTTATTTTACTGATGTTAATTTTCAGGATTTCTTCAGAACATGCGTTAAGAGAGTGGTTGCAGGGTTCAGAGCTCCCTCTACCAGTAAAGGTCTCATTACCTGGCATCAAAGAGACATCTAGTGAATGACAGGTTGGGACAGGTGAGTTTCCCTCCTTATCTGGAACAGTAACATGCCCTTAAAGATTGTCTCAGCATTAGCAAATCTAGCTTATTGAGTAAAAAATACTAAGAAATAAATTTAAAAATATCAAAGAAAGAGCTGAATTTCTAAAAGAGTAGAGGATAATTTCTCACGTGTAAATCTGTGACAAAGGCAGCTTCTTTGTTGATGAACTTATTTAAAATGTAAAAAATTCCTCCTTTTGTGGGGCTACTTTCTGCTTTCAGTTGTTAGTCAGCTTTTGCAGCAAACTCAGCAGTCTGACAGAGCAGCCTCCAGGTAAACAGCCACTCACATAAGCTGATAGTTTGGCTTTCATTTAAATCAAATGGTTTTGGGCAGAAGGCCTGAGCAGCCTGCCCTCCCTCCTGCAGGGCACTCTGCTGCTCACTCCAGAGACAGCCTCAGTAACAGGATTGCACTGATGCTCTCTACTAAACTCATAACTCATGCAGCTCCACACAGAAAACAAGCCTGTAATTAAATTGTTCAAAATTTGAAGATCAGTGTGTTTGGCCATCCCTTCAGACCTAATTACTTGCCAAAACACACTGTGTGCAGAGTGGGAATTAATATTAATTAGGAATCTTCTTGAACTGCAGATTGCTGCCATTATAGTCAGAGGAAATGATTATGACATTTATGCAACTCACATCTTTAAAAAAATGTAATTACAACAACAAAGCCCGGTCTCCCAGTATACTAAAAAGGCTAGATACAGATATTTGTTCCAGGTTAATGTCTGCCTAAATTGACTACATTCCACAGGATTCGTCCTGGTTTATACTAGAGCAAGTGTCAGGAGAGAAAAGCCCTTTGTGTGCTTCCGTGTAGTAACGCGAAGAGCCAGAACAGTGGAAATGTCAGCTACCTGTTCTTTGTTTTCTAAACCCCAGAAGAGAACAGAAAGATGTGGTGTGCGCTGTCTTTTCCAGTGTGGGAGACTGCCCCTTAATGATTGCAGGTTACCCCAGAAGACATTTTTAATTCAGGCTTTCCGATAACAGTGTAAGTGTCTGCCACGAGTTTTTAATGGGACAAATATATATGAAAAAGAAGTGGCCTCTGCTGTGACTTCTGCTGGACTGTGTGATTTAAAAAGTCTTGTGAACAATCAGTTACTGATAAAATACATAGTGGCTTGTTACCTTTGTTTTCAGTTGTTGTGGTTTAGACCCAGCTGGCAAACAAGCAGCACGCAGCCGCTCTCTCATTCCAGCAGGGGAAAATCCATTGAACAGCTTAAGGGTCCAGACACAGGACAGGGAGG
>NW_010417819.1:5915-6810 GCF_000710305.1 Buceros rhinoceros silvestris | reverse complement strand
ATTATATAAATATATTCTGTAAAACCTAAGATGTCCTGTTCTTGCAAGATATACACTGACATGTGAGATTATATTTTCAAGAGTAAAATTACCATTAATCCAGGGAAGAGAACACAAAGGAATGGATGAAACTTTGAGGTTCCTAATTGTTCTTGGTCCAAAGATAATACAACTATATTTAAATTAGACAGAAAAGAATACCTTGTATCAGTGGAGTGTGGCTTACAAATGTGAGAGGCTGCATATTAATATCACATTGGGAATCAATATATCGTCACTGCAGGGTGGCCATGATTTCGTATGTTCTGACAATTCAAAAATTCTTGCACTTTGATTTCAAGCCCACCATTTCAGAGTCAATCCCGGGGAGTTAAAGGAGGGGATTATACCAACGGCAAATAATTAATATGGGTTCTATAAGATTAAATTGAGCGATTTATACATAACATTGAGTAGTCAAATACACTTCACATAGCTTTATTAGTATTATCTGCTCAGGAATTTTGTGTAATGAAAGACAAAATCATTAGTGGCAAAATTTAACAAGATCTGTGAGTGGAGAAAATTATCCCTGGCTTAACTTTAGGTGAAGCAAATAAAGAAAATGCTACAAGAATGCCAAAAGGCTGACTTCATACCAAATGGGAAAGAAAACTTCCCAACAGAAAAAACCTGGCTGTCTCTACAGTACAAGAGCATACCAAGGCGGTTTGTCATACACATTTTTTAGAGCCTTTCCTATAATAGGAAGAAAAACAATTGAACAAACCCAGAGTCGGCCTTAATTCTCTTGAAGGGAACTTTCTGGTGACAGATACAGAATGTGCTATGGGGTCACGAAAAATGTCAGGTGCAACAGGCTCCAGCTCATTGATCTACCTTGGTGACAAAAGAA
>NW_010417819.1:0-5808 GCF_000710305.1 Buceros rhinoceros silvestris | reverse complement strand
CTTTCCCTAAAGAGTTCCTTCTGCACACAATACACGTGGAAGTCCTAGAGAGAAGAGATGCTCAATAAGAGGCAAGTAATTTTCAAGATCCAGTTAGAGGAAGCTATCATCTTGTCATTACTAAATTCTTATAGTCTTGCTGAAATGCTGCCTTTTGTATTTTGCAGTAAGGTACAGTAAAGAGGGTAAGGAGCTCTGTCATTGCAGACTCGGAGAAATAACCACTCCTATTCTTGTATAGAATGTTTGCAGGTGCTCACTTGGTGATTGGTGATGAAGCTGTGTTGAAGATTCCTCAGCTCTGAACACAGAGTCGAGGCCTTTGCAGTGCCAGCCCAGAGGCTGTACTTCTGTCTTCCAACTTATGATGCCCAGGCAGTGTAAATGAGAAGTGGAAGGCAACTTGACCTGACCATAAAGAAATGAGAAACAAAGCAGAGTCAGCAGCATTGGGAAGGGCTTGATGGGACAGGCTGTAGGCAGGGGCATCTTACAGGATATGGACAAAGGAATAATATTGCAGGAACCAGCAGCAGAATGTAGCCATTAAAGAATCCTCACTCCCCAAACTGCACTGTAGGACCCAGCAGATGAGTGCTGGGATTTACAGACACTCTACAAACAGCTGTGAAACTCACTGATAAAGTAGGTGGTCCAAGCTGGAAAAAATTGCCTTTTCTAACTTTCTGTTGCTCTTTGAACTCAACTAGCAAAGGCTTAAGAAAGTAGATCTAAAAGGTCTGGTATTGCTGGTGACCCCTTGCAAGCATGTAAACCGTAACCACGCTTGCATACTGTTAAGATCTCATTTTATTTAGTAGATTTTATTTTTGTAAAGGCAGGAAGTTTCATGTAAATGCTATACTTCATGTGCATGTTAAAATGAAAGAAAATTGGCTGCAAATTCAAGCACTTAAAAAATAGAAGCAGTCAGAATTAGAGTTGTCTATGCAGCATTAATATGTTCTATTTTAATACTACCTTGATGGTAATTTAACTTATAATTGCATGATAATATATTTTTTCCTTAATTTAATTTACTTAGGATGGATCAAAGCATGAAAAAAGATTGTTTGTGAACACAAACATCAACTGTATACTAAATCCATGAATACGCTGTAGAGAAAGAGCTTGGATTAGACAAAAACTTCTAAGATTATGAGTTTATTTTAGGGTGACACTGCCTCTTTCCTAAAGGGTCAGAATTTGACTATCATACAAAATTGTTTATTATGAAAAATTACTCTGGGATAAGAAACTACCATTCAAACCTCTTGCTATGCCATCCACAGGGATTTGTTAGGGCTGAAAGAGCATCCCCTGCCAGTGTGAAAGCTCTTGTTTCTAAAGTTCTTGTTTTACTCCTTCTACTTTCTAATACTGTAACAGGTATTCCTTTCCAGATACCACTAGCATGATCTAATTTTGATTTAAATTTCGTAATAGAAACAGTACCCTTTTCTCCTCTCCTTAAATCCCCAGCTTCAATGCTTGACCAGTCTCATTGTCCACACAGTCCTGCTGAGCGATCTGACTGTACCACTGTCTCTTAGTCCTCTCTGCCCCCAAAACAGGTGGTAGAAAGGCAATGGCTTTCAACAGAAGTGCAGCTGGATTGCAGATGCCTCCACTGGGAGATTAAGATGGCTGTAGCCCATCAGCACTGCTCCTGCAGTGAAGGAACATTTGCGTGTCTGTGGAGTCGCCTCTTCCTGGACAAAGCTGGATCCTGCCATACCCTCCCCAAAATAGGGACCTCTTTGAACGATGGAGGTTTGGTGAGTTGACAGCACTAGCTAATACAACTTTCATGAAAACGACTAATCCCCATAATATTTTAGTTGGTGTATAATAACTAAGGCAGGGCACTGGTGCACTCTTCTGAAGAGCAGATGATTTGCACCTCATCGGCCTGGACCAGCTGCACAAAATGGTCAGTCTGTGCTGACTCCTCTACACAGACCTTCCGTGGCACTGGTGCTGAACACTGCCCACCCCAGCTGTGGGAGTGGTCCTGGCTTTTTTGAAATTATCTACAATACAAACTATAGTTTTGAGGTTTTTGCTCCTCAGGAGGTTTCTGCAGCTAGAATTCTATATGAAAAATACTTTTCTTCCTCATGCTGAATTCCTGGTATCAAAACATCATCTCCCTCTAACCCGAGTTAATTTGTATTTAAAGTTCTGTTTTACCTTTTCAGCCTTTTAAAACTTTCATTAAAATGTTTACCTAGTTCTCCAGGACAGTTTATTTGTATTTGTTTGTGTAAGTCTTTGGTAAATGAGTATTAAATTAAATTTGTTTCATAAATAAACAGCATCTTTTATGAAGTTAATATGAGTTCATACCTCTCTGTCCAACAGCAAAATTTGACTACCTCAAATGGTAAACATTTTCCACTTACCTTTTTTACATATATATGTACCCTTTACTTATTATTTAAAACTAACTCCTTTGCAATCAGGTAAATAAACTTTTATTTGTAAAATTTAGTGACTACAATTTCAGGTTTTAACCCTTTCATATAGTTTTCTCAACTGTGAAAATCTACAAAACCTTGCTTTTTTTCCAGTGTTTGCCTTTTCATCCACTTAAACAATTTTTTAAAAGCTTGTCTCAGCTCCACCTCTGTTTTCACCTCCTTTCAGTAACGCCTGAGTTCTTGCAATTGCCTCTTTCCATCCCTGGTGCACCTCCAAGTGCCGAGTCTGGCTCAGACATGTGTGGTTTAATTGGCCATGCAGGTATACTCACTTGGAGTCACCCACTGTTCCAAGTCAGCAAGCCTTGCAGAAAGGTCAAACAAATCACTTCAAAGGGAAAATGTATTTTAGAAGCATCCATTACCAAAATTTATTTGGGTTGTAAAGCTGAATTATTCAAGTGCTACTTTTGAGTGAAGATCTTGTGATCTAATTCCTGTTCCTTCAAGTGATAAAGAAATCTGTAGCACTATATCTGCTTGAACAAATTTAATTTCATTTCAGCTGTGAATGTGTCTGTCAACTCAGCAGCACGTGTTTCAGGCTGGGCACTATAAAATTTCCACTTCAATATGACCAGGAGTTTGCAAAGGAAAGGTATTGTCTGCTCTGGAGAGTTAACCCAGGTGAAAACTGGGTACTGTTCTTTCCATCTTATTTGCATAGTCCTTTGTTCTGTACTTCACATCTTAATTCTTAAAGTTAAAAAAATAATCTTCAGCTTCAAGCTAAACACAGCTGGAAATATATGTACTCACAGATTCCTGTTCACTGTTGCTTTCCATGGTTCTTTTTTTCCTTTCGTAAAACAAGTAGAAAAGCGGCAGAAGCACTATGAAGTCTGAGGGTAGCATAATCAAATTGGAAGAATAATTTACTCCTTGGCTTTGCATGGGTCTAATGCCTGGTACACATGGAGTGAAGCAAAGAATCCTTTTCATCTTTCACACAGGGGCCAGACATGCCAATACATGTTACAGCAGTTGTAGAATACATGCTGCATGGGGTAAACAGCAAATAAAAAAGTGGGTTGACTTACTTGTTTGGTATGTGTGAGGACAGCATAAACATCCCATTGCTCACACTAGACATGCTTTAACTCTGCTTATTTGAATTTGTTTTCAACTAGATCACTCTGTGCAGACATGGCTGAAAACACCAGAGTTAATAAAACCTAAGCAGTATTATTCAAACACTCTCTCCATATCCAAACACTTGAGAAGGTATTTAGCATAAAATACATTGCTGTTTTCTAGAATTATTCCTGTAGCCCAATTTATTCGCAGAAGCTCAAAGACTAATAAAAAGCTAAAATAGTTCTAGAATTATGGAATCATTCCGCCACTCCCTCCACCCCTTCTGATTCATAAACCTCTGGTTTTGTTTTGCACAAATGTTTGAAAATGTCTTGCCTATAATGAGAATGTGTGAAAGGTTTTGGGTCTGCACCACTCTGAATGACACCAAATGGAAGCACTTCAGACATGGTCCTGAGGTGGAACAGCAGTTCTTCAATCCGTTCCGTGCTGAGCAAGGCCTGTTTATGCACTCCAGCTGCCATGTGATGGGGTCATTGCAGCTCGCCTGGGAGAGTGCCTTGAGCATGCATCAGTATATTCATACACTAGAGTGGTTTGTATTTATTTACACATATTTAAAGATTATGATAATGATTGTTAAATGTATGTGTACTAGCTTATGGACTTTTATAGCACACTTTATAAAACACAACAAAAAAATCTTTATTCAGTCTGGTCATTGTCCACTTATATTCGCTGCCTTGATGGACTCTCATCTTAAATGTTGTTAAGACTACGTTCACTTTGGGCACTAATTGCCAGTGGAATTATTTTATACAGAACAGAAGACACACCTTTCCCTAGACTTTCCTCTTTAGTCCAAACCTATCCCTCATTTAGCCTTGTTTTGAATAAATGTGATGTCATTAGGTTAAGAGACCAAGCACTTATCACAACACGATACTGATGCAATAAAAAGAGGTAGCAGCTAATGTTACCCTAATGATTTAGATGTTATCCTAATGATTACTCTCGAGGTAAGTCTTGATTCTAAATTGATTGAAATCAATGGAAATAAGTAGTTTCAGCTGCCTTTGGATCAAGTAATAAAATTTTAATTTCCACTCACACACATATCCAGCAGGACTTGGGGAATGACTTAGTTATAAGTTCCCCATATATGCTGATACTTGTTGATATGTTGATACTCGTTCCATGTTGTTGCTGAAGACAGTAGGATAACTGTGAGGATCTTTTCCCGCTCATAACTAGAAGGAACAAATAAAGTGCTGAATTGTAAATGATTTCCTTTTGACCTTTGTCTGTCACTATATCTCTAACTTTGATGGGTGTTCTATCACTACATTGCAATAATTTAAGAATGAGGCATAGTAATTGGTGATTGATGCCCAGCCACCTCACAGTAATTCCATTACTGTCCTATACTCACATCCTCTGTAGGAGGTGAAAGATTAACCCAACACCTGCGTCACTAAGGAAAAAAAAAAAAGAAGCATTCTCATTAAATAAACAAGGGAGGAAACTCTTCAGCCCATTATCTTGGAAGCTACATACTATAGGAATTGCAGTCAATTGCAGGAATTGCAGTTTTCAATTTCAGTGTTTTGTATATAAAAATGTTGTATGTAAAATCTGTCTCTGTGGCTGAAGTATTCTGATGTTGCTTGTTTGTTTCTCCCAAAATCTTTAACCAATTTTTGTTTGTTGTTTCTGTGTGTTATACAGTCTAAGTGATGAAATAAGTTTTGACAGAATTCAAAATACGTTTTTGCACATATTATGTTAAACAGAGTTCTTTGAGCAGTTTCTCAAAGTTAACAGAGTATTTCAGTTCTAGTTAATATGTATCTTCAGAGTGAATAATAAATACTATCACATTTGTGTCAAACTCAAATGCTAACATCTGATAGTACAGAAAGGCCACAGAAATACAAAAGTACCTTCAGTTTGGCAAGCATGGCATGCAATGGGTTTCCTTCACCCTGAAGCTCCACTGTCCATAGAAACACTCAGCTGGGATTGCTCCATCTCTAGTAAGAGAAGACCTTAACCTAGAGCGTTTAGCAGGAATAGTGCAGGTGTCAATCTAGAGATTCATCTCAGCTTCCTCACCCTGTGCTCCTGTGTAATAATGTGTAAACTGGCAACTACAGTATTGTTGTCGGGGTCTGGAAATTCTACACCCCCCCTTTTTTTTTTAAATGTTTTAAGCTGCTAAATATACTTTTTTTCTGTTTGTTGACAGAAAAAGCAAGTAGTAATAATAATAATAATAATAATAATA
>NW_010417818.1:0-6304 GCF_000710305.1 Buceros rhinoceros silvestris | reverse complement strand
CTGGGGCAGTTCCTGCTGCGCCCCGCGGTGGCCGGGGGCTGGGACTGTCACACCCCCTCCTTTGAAGTCGTGCTTTTTAGGGGAGGTTGGGAATACCTTTGTCCCAAAGAGTAAAGGTGATAATATATCTTGAATCCCCCCCAGCACCCCCATAACGGTCGCTTTCTGCCCTCCCCGCGCACGGTTCCTATTAATGATTTAACGTTCCGACCCTTTGAAGATAGCACCAGTAGCGCTTCGATAGCCTTTTGTGTCGTTAGCGGCTGAGATCAAACACTTCAAAGAAGTTGTAAAACGAGGGTCCAAATGCCAGCTCTGTCACACTTCCCAGTCATTGAAAGAAATAACTGTGCTTCGCGCCCTACACCTGACGGTCTCGCTGCACGCCAGGACCGTTAGAGCTCAGAAACACGGCTACGGCGAGCTGCCGTCCTATGACTCGGCACATCGCTCCCTGGTATGAAGCCGGGATCCCACTCCCTGCCTCCAGTCACCAGCCTCTGCCAGGGTCCGGCTGGCTGGCACGCAGCCTCTGGAAGTGAGCTGGGTGCTCTCCCTTCTTGAGGGGGGCACTAGCCACGTCATCCTTTGGTCCTGTTGCCTTTGCTGCCTGTGTGTGTTTTGGGAACGGCAAACAGAACAAGTGCAGCTGGTGTCTCCCCAGTGCCTGTTATTGATGGAAGCATCACTACCTATCCTTGAGAGGGAGGTGGATGTCTGTCGTCCTGTATGACAGGCTAGGGCAGGGCTGGAGGGGTGTCCCATTTGTAATCTGGTGTTATTAGCCTTGTCCAAATGGGTGCAGCCCCGCAGACGTCAGTAGTGCCACATCGCTTTGCGTTAGTCTGCGTACACCCGGTTGCTCTTGGCAATCCTTTCCTTGTGTGCCTGATCTCCTTCGAGGGAGGATCAGTCTGGGTGCAGGATGGAGCAGCGAGGGAATCCGGTTCTTTCACTCCCTGTCCCCCCAAGTGTACTGAGACACGGGTAAAACCGGGTGTTTACATGGGAAGTATCCACCCTCTAATGTAAGTAGGAGGATTTGTGAGAGATGGACAGAATGACTTTGTGCACGCCGAACTGTGGAGGATGCTTTTAGCTTAATGGAGCAAAGCACCTTCCTCCCGCAGAAATCAACTAATTGCTGATCCTGAGTCACCAGTGGCCTTAACTCATCAAACATCATTAGCTCCCCAGCATCTGCCCTGTGAAAGGGTGCTCAGATCGCCTGCTGAATATCCAGCTTGTGCTCCAGCATTCCCGCAAGCACTGAATCAATCTGCTAAATGCTCCACGTGAGGGTGTGACACGCCAGCGGTGAGCGCTCGTTATCGATGGACATAAGAGTGCTTTTCATCCAGATAGGTCCCGAAGTGCTTTGCAAGCCACCTATGTTTTCAAAACATCCTCGTTCCCCTAGGAGGAAACACGGCCATGCTGAGATGTGCCCGGCCGTCCCACACAGCCTCCGCGGGGCAGGAAGCGATGCTCGGCAGATGTCACTCGAGGGGATCTCTGTGCCGGAGCGGTCCTGGCGCTGTGGTCAGTGGGACTTCCCTTCCAGTCACGCCAGTTGCGCTGGCTTCCTGCAGCAGTGGCTGGAGTTGAAAATGTTGGCCTTGGCTTGGACTGTGTTTCTCTCAGTGGTGCCCCATCCCCTTGCTCTTTAATGCATTATTATTACTCAAATAATATTTGTCTAACAATATCCCGCATTCATGGTGTCGATGCGATGAGCAAGTTGTTCTCTTCGACAGTGGTTCAGAGCAAGCAGATGTGGCAAAGGCTGACGCTGATGGCTCTGCTCCCCTAAAACCTGCCTTCATCTGCAACAAACTCACACGGTTGGACTTTGGTTTTCATGCACAAAAGGCGGGTTTCGAGCCACCACGGTGCAACGCCAGCTTTTGTACAGACTCAAAGGGAAGGCGCTGAATCGCTGGCTTTGCCGCTTTCCTTATGCCTTCGGTTTATATTCTGCTGTGAGACCTCAAAGGAGGAATCTCAGGCTGCAGGATGCTGCTAATCGGGTTTGAAGTTCCTGCTCTGCCTGTATTGACACAGGGAAGATGATAGATTTATTTTTTCTTTGACAAGTGCTTTTCAAATGTGCATGTCTGCACATGGGCGTGTTGCTGGCGCTGTCCTTGAAATGCTGTGCTTTTATAAACCTAAATTGTTTTGGGTTTGCTTTTCAAGGAGGTCCTTGGCAAGAGGGGAAGGTGTTAAATTTTCTCTCTAACTTCCATCCAGAGCAGTTGGGGAAGGGGACTCGTCTCCACATCTGGTCCACGCAGCACTGATGTGCATTTACTGCAATACCTGTTTGTTTTCACTTCGGAAGACTGTGTTTGAGTGAGATTGTGGGATATTTTGTATGGGTCGGGAGTGCTTCTTCCATTGGGGAACACTCACATGATCAAATGGTGCCTGCTTCAAGGTGCAGATGAATTGTGCCTCTTTTCTGCCTCATAACTGAGGACAATGGTTCATGCAGACCCCAGGCAGTTTGGCCCTTGGCTCGGATGAGCCCTATAGATGTGACTGTAGTACTGATACTAAAGGGTGACCGAAGGTCAAAAGTAACAGAGGAACCAAAATACCACCTTCCTTCTCCATTCTGCTTGGGATGTGAAGCTCCATCATCTGCTTGCTTGATGTTTATTTTCCAGAAAAACACTTTGTAGGATCACAGTTTGAGTTCAAAGGGACCTTTCAAGGTCATCTAGTCCAACCCCTTGCAGAGAACAGGGAAATCTTCACCTAGAGCAGGTTGCTCAGAGCCCCAAGGTCTAACGTGGCCTGGAATGGTTCCAGGGATGGGGCTTCTCCCACCTCTCTGGGCAACCTGGGCCAGGGTCTCACCACCCTCGGCATCAACCATTTCTTCTTTCTCTCTAGTCTGAACCTCCTTCTCTTAGCTGAAACCCGTCACCCCTTGTCACAACAGACCCCTTGTCACAACAGACCCTGATAAAAAAGACACTCCCCACCTTGTCCCCTTCTGACTTTCATGCGTGGAAGGGTCTCCATGTACACAGCCACAAAGCACAGAGCTGTCCTTTAACTCTCCCCCTGGTTCCTCCTCAAAACGCCGATGAGAAAAATAAAAAACCCCAATCCCTAAACAAAACCCTTGGGTTTAGCTGTGTGACCGGTGAGCCGAGACCAGCGCATGTTGTGCCGGTCTGCACTGACTCACTGTCTCCCGGTGCTCTCCTGCTGGACGTGCCTGTCTGTTGTCTCCTGAGTTAGACGTGGGTTTAGAGTGGTGTCTTGTGTCTATCCGCTGCCCGGCACGATGGGGCTCAGGGAGGAGGGGCTCTCTGGCAGAAAAGCAATGTGAAGAATAACTGCGGTCGTTGTAGGGCAGCGCTGAGCTTCCTATCGTTAAATCAGCGCGTTTTGCCTGATCATTGATGAGCCGTGAAGTCAGAATGTTTTCTGTCTGGCTGAGATGTATGTCTGCAGTTCTGACTAAAACAAAAGCGTCTCGTCTTGTACTGGTTTTACAATCCTTTAGTGCTTCCACACACACACACACTGGTTTAACTGGGGGGAGGGTTTGGCTTTGTGCATCAGCGGTCATTTTTACATCAAGGTCAAAGACCTGCTCCTCTCCGATGGCGAGAGCAGAAGAGGTTAGGGGGGTTATAACAGGCTGATTTACTGATCGTTGCCCTAATCCTGGGGGTAACTCCCTGGCAAAGAGCTTCTTTTGGCCCCTGAAGGAGAACCTTCATATCCCACTTGAAGAGGATATCCTCATTAAATGAGGTTGTAGGATGTGGACTGAAGTAGGACCACCGGAGAAGTCTTAGGCTGCTCAAATTGTGGAGTTTGGCACAGTGCTAGCTGGGCAAGAAGTGCTGAACTTGAGCTGCAGCAAGGGAAACAAGTGTTAGGAAAAAGCTTCCTATCCTCTGACTGCCAGAGGAGTGGAGCAGTGGAACAGATGGTTTCAGATGGACTTGGAGTCTCCATCGGTGGAAGTTTGAAAGAGCAGGTTGGCCAAACTGCGCTTCAGGAGAGCTCCAGTGGAATAAATTTGACAAATTCTCCAGAAGTCCCTTCCAGTGCTGGTTTGAGTGAATTTATTGATTTTGAGCCTGAACTCGGAAGGGATAGCAAAGTGGCTTTAGGGCACAAATCATGACACCTCAGTCTGCTGGTGGGACTCAGGAACGTCCTGTAACCCAGTGTAGACAACTTCTCAGTAGGAAGTTTTGACAGCACTGAACTCCATGACTTTTCATCTTGTTCCAACTGTCAAGCTGCCTTGCTGCACTGTGCTCCTCCCATGTAATCTCCAAGCTTGATTCAAAAAGCCCATCAGATGTTTTAGCTGTTGGCATCTGCCCCATGATTCAGAAGAGGGATGAACACTTGCTCCACCAGAGAAGGTTTTGGAGGTCAAGAGGTGCATTTCACTTGCACGGGCAGTGCCCGCCAGCACTCCTGCAGCACCACCTCTCTTGTGCAATGCTGCACAAAGGTCGTGCTACGTAACCTGTTTCTCCGCGGCATCATTCCCGATGAGTCAAAACATGCAACCTCTTCGCTGCAGCCTTCTCTCGGGGTCATTTTGTCTGAGTGAGGGGCTGCATGCCTTTGCCCACTGTGACATTCATCAGCTGGTGGTGTACTCATATAAGATCTATACTCTTGATCTAATAACTTGCAGCTACTTTAAGGATGGTTACAGGGACGATGGAGTCAAACAATTCTTGCTTGTAGCAGGTGACAAAATGAGGGGCAACAACCACAGACCGACTTTGGAGGTTCAGGCTGTGTCTTAGGGAAGCTCCCCCAGTAAGAGAGTTGTGGTGTAGAGGAACAGGTTCCCACAGAGGTTGCAGGGTCTTGGTGTTTTGAGATTTTCAAGTTTTGGCTAAAGAAAATCACAGCTAACCTGATCTAGTCTCACCTCAAAGGCAAGGTTGGACTAGAAACTTGCCAAGGTGCCGCCAACCCAATATTTCTGATACCTCTGCGGCATAGCACAACATGGAGCCAGCAATTTAGGAGGCAATGAAGTTACTTTAGCTCAGCTCACCATGCAGGTGGAGAGTCCTTGTTTTGTTTTCTGCTAACACAAGCAACCTGGGAGAAATGCTGTGTTGGGGAGCTCTTGAGCTGCTGAAACTGAAACTAGTTTGGGCAGGGCTAACCTGCATGTCTTCCCAGGGCATTGAGTCAACTGAGGTGGACGCGCCTGTGGACGTAAGGAGCCTGCATGTTGTGTGGGGAGAGAAAAGGGTGTATTTTCCTGGTACTTTGGCTTTGCTGAGACAGCTTGAGTGATTCTTCAGCTGTCTGTCATGACTTTAGAGCTGGCTGATGGTCCTGGCAAAGTCCACAGCAGATGTAAAGGATTGATGGTGGCAAAGCACAGGTTGATCTTGAGAAAGACAAACAGTACTTAAGGAAAGTGTAACAGGAAGCTGGCTTCATTTCTCTGTGGAAGAGAGCAGAAGTGATACTGAAACCCCTTTTTTTTCCTATTTTTCTTTTAGTGAGTGTCAGATGCAAGAGGTGATGTAATGGTGTTTACCAAACCAAGGCACATAATTTATAGCAGTGAGTCAAAGACAGAGGAAATATTATTTATTTGGACTACAGTAGCAGCTGAGGTGACTGGGGTTGGGGCTTGACGTGCTGGGTGTTTGGTGAGACCACATCTGCCCTGAAGGGTCCGGTCAGATGGGGAAACTGAGGCACGGAGGAAGTCAGTGGTTTGGCTGCACTTGTGTTCAGGGTTGTTCCCGCAGCTGGGAACTCAACTTGGCTTTGGTGCTTCTACCTGAGCCTGGTGTTTCCGAGCTGCTCGCCGGCTGCTGGGGTTGTGTGTAGCTACGGAAAGGGATTGGAGCTGGTCCACAGATGTACCTAGCTCTTCTAGCAGGGGTGGAGATGGAGAGGGTGCCAAGGCCATCTGGGGGCTCTCTAAGATGCATTAATCCAAACGATTTGGAAATTACTGCTTTTAATATAAACTGCCCTTCCTTTCAAGTCTTTGAAGTCTCATTTCCCCGTCGTAATGCTTAGATGAATCTTACAGCACTTAAGAGAGGTGACCAAGTATATTTATCCCTGTCTCAGGAGGTGGGAGAAATGAGGAAGAGAGACCTTGTTTTACTCCAGGGTGTGCAAAGAGCAGCAACAGAGCTGAAAGAGGTTTCTGAACTGCTGTTGCTGCCATTCTGCATGGCCTCTCCTTCACCTCTCAGCCCTTCCCTCCATAATCACGGAATCACAGAATTGTTTTGGCCAGAAGAGACCTCTAAGATCATCAAGTCCAACT
>NW_010417817.1:0-1593 GCF_000710305.1 Buceros rhinoceros silvestris | reverse complement strand
GGAAGACCTGGGGAATGAGCATCAGCCGGTTCCTCTGGGCCCAGGCTTCTCGGCGCTGGCCAGGAGGCCACACAAGGCTGAGGACAGAGAGCAGCCTCAGGTGGGGGGCACGCTGGGGCCACCCCAGAGGGACTGGGACACAGCAAGCCTTACCCGAACTGTTGGTCTGAAACTCCCACAGCGACGCAGCGCCAGCTCCAGCAGCCGTGAGTCCCTGCATTGTCACCACGTAGCTGCTGCCGGGGCTGTGCCCGGGCAGCCGGTACGCAGTGACGGAGCTGCTCAGCCGCAGCCGCCTCATCTCGAGGAAGCCACCGTCCTGTGCACTCCTCGTTGTGATGTTCAGCTGGGGACACGGAACAGAGCTGCAGGGCAGCAGCTCCAGCCTGCCCTCTGGGAACCTGTGCCCAGCATGCCCAGGCAGGACAAAGCACCCGGCAAACCTCCCCTTCTCTGCACCTGCCCCCGCTGTGGAGAGCTCCCAGAGGAACCAGCAGGAGCCCTGGCCCCATGCAGGGACCTCAAAGCAGGCAGGAGGAGGAGAGGAGGAGTTTGGAGCCAACACTCCAGATGACAGATCAGCTGCCCCTGCAGCTGCCCCTGGGAGCAAAGGACCAAGCCTCTGTGAGCAGCTGAGGGCAAGAGGGAGGCCATTCTTTATAAGAGGTGTGTACACGTGTACCGATCCCGAGGCCAGGTCACTGGTATGGTACTGCAACACCACAGACACTGTGGTGACATCCCCCACAAAGAGGACGAGCCTTCAACGTCTTCCTCCCACCCAAGGCTGGTCTGTGAAGGCTTTGTCTACATGAAAGTGGAAGACAGAGTTCCCACAAGATGGAGACTGCCCCTTTGTCAATGCATCATCTGAATTTCTCATGAGGTTACAGGCCATCCTCACTGCTGTCAGGCCCTTTACAGAAATGGCATCCTGGGAATATATAAAGAAGGAGCAAACTGAAGGCAGAAAAAAGGGGTTTTGTTCACAAGCAGAGGTGTCTGGAGCAGAGAACCAGCTGGAAGAGCCCCACAAGCAATGCTGTCAGGCACCCGTTTGCTGGTTTCTCCAGGAAAGACCGCAGTGGAGCACTAAGGACCAACAAGTCTGAGTCCCTGTCACCACATGGGCAGGGCTGTCCTTGAGGAGGGCAGAGGGCTGACCCCTCCTCAGTGCTAGAAAGCGGGGCTGCACCGTGTGAAGAGCCCCAAACCCACGGAGAGAGAAGGTGCTCCTAGCCATGCACTGAAGAAAACTCAAAGAGCAACAAGTCTGAGTCCCTGGCACCACATGGGCAGGGCTGTCCTTGAGGAGGGCAGAGGGCTGACCCCTCCTCAGTGCTAGAAAGCGGGGCTGCACCGTGTGAAGAGCCCCAAACCCACGGAGAGAGAAGGTGCTCCTAGCCATGCACTGAAGAAAACTCAAAGGAATGGTGCAACTCTCCCAGAAGAGGAGGGTTTTTCAGAGGATTACTCAAACCACAGGCTTCCCCATGGCAGGAACCAGAAACAAGCATGCAAGAGTTACAGGAAACCCTGGGAGGCCACCCCAGCAGACAAGTCACCAAGTTGCAGACCGAGCTGCAAAGTCTG
>NW_010417816.1:0-26690 GCF_000710305.1 Buceros rhinoceros silvestris | reverse complement strand
TGGGGGGAACCCCCCTTTTCAAACCGCGACAGTGGGAAAAGGGAATGAAACAACAGCACTTTCCAAAGATCGGAGCAGAACTGTAGCTGGTTGTACCATCCACAGTCTCAATGCAGATAAGTCTGTATTGTCTGCTTGGGAATTGATACACAGGATTTGCAACTTGATTTTATTGAATCTGAGGTACTAAGAAACGACTAAAAACCAGTTACTGCTCTCTCTGTGTAAACAAGGAGCAGAAACCAAATTTTTCTCGAGTTTAAGAATTGGGTGGTTTTAAGTATCATAAGTACACATAGTTCTCCCTCACAGTACTGCTTCACTTTCAAAGCTGCATCTGACAAAAAAAAAAAAAAAAAAAGAAAGCAAGCTAGTCTCCTTGACAACAGAATGAAGCCTTTTACAGAGAGAGATCATGCTGTACAGCTCAACACAACTCCAAAGACACTGTCACTGGACAAAGGGTACTCACTTATCACATAGTTCACGGCAGCAATTCCCTTCACAGCCTTTCACGGGCAGAGAAATGGCTTAGACACCTGGGGAATGTCAGGCCAGTGAGTTAAACACTTTGTCAGGATCATGGGAAGCACTGTGGTGTACTGATATTGTTTTTTAAGCTGAGATCCTTACCTGTTCCTTCTTTTATTTCTAGCTAGTAGTGGCTAGTCATATAAATACATTAGAAAAGTTCTTCCATATTCATCTTATATGAGCAATGATCAGTGTGAGACAGAGCATCTTATGACTTCGGGTAGCTTGCTCTTGGCTTTTTTCAGATAGTTAAAACTTTTTCCTGCTTTTTAGTCTGGTGTGAAGAACAAGCATAAACATCTGCAATTGGAAATTCAGAAAACTAATGAGAGCTCTAATCTGACTCCTTTCATTTCTCTTACTCAGTTTTGCTGTTTGTGTATTACAATAATATTGGTATGCAACAGTGGAAGTAGGATAAATTAATTAGCACTTTAACAGTGGAAGTAGGATAAATTAATTAACACTTTTCTCGTTTTCAAATGAGAAAAGCTATGGAAAGGAATACTTCATTTATGGGTTTAATCACATTATTCAAGTTTAATAATGTGACAGAGTACTTAGAAAACTAACTGGTATTCAACTGCATGTTTTTCAGCTTTTCCTGAAGTGTCATTTTATCAGTGCAAATCAGAACAGAACAAAAAAAATTTCATCTTTTGCTTGGTTTGCTCTAAGAAGAAGTAAGCTTTATGAACCATAATTAGAGCTCATTTTTAATAGCATACTAAATCCACTATAGTCATCAGAATTTTTGCCTAAGTCTGAAAACCGCATTTTTCATCAGGATTCAAGAATTTTCACATACAAACACTCCCGAGTAGCTGCGATTGGGCTGACGCAGGCAAGCAGAGCATTTGGCCTCCACCTCTAAAGCAGAGGCACAATTCTAGAAGGATGCAGAAGCATCCTTCTTATTTTCTCAACCTTGTTCTACTGCTAAAGGACTTGGACTGTTCTTCTGGTTGTCTTTTTCTCCCAAGCCAAGAAGGTGATGAATATGAAGAATATTAGAAACTGTTGGCAAGGTTTAGCTTCAAAAGAGTTCATTTTTCATGTGAGCAAAAAGTCATTCAATCCCTGTCCCTCCATTTCTGCTCTGGTGAGCCAGAAATGATAGCATGTCCCACGCTATCATTTTCACAATAATTAGCCAAATCCCACGAAGATGACAGTTAAGCTTTACCTAATCGCAATCCAATCTCACAGTCAGTGCAGAAAAGAATTATCTCCTGATAACACAAAGTCTCTTCCAGGTTTCCATGCCCAGCACAGAGCCTGAAGCCAGCACAAAGAAGTGCAAGCCAGACAAATAACCAGCATATATCCCAGGAGGTCTGTTAAACACAAACAGGCGAACCATTTATCTGCCCGTATTTCGGTGGCTGCTGGTCCCTGCCTTCCCCGCAGCCAAAGGCACTGTTTGCCCAGCAAATGTGCTCTCAGCTCCTTTCCTCTGCAGAGGCATGTGCACACGTGCAGGTGCTTTACAACTAGCAAAGGATTCTTCAGGTGAATAAGCACTGTCAATGGTGCTTGAAAACGTTAGCAGTGGTGGCTGGAAGATCATTTGCTTCAGATAACTGTGAAGGTGCACGTAAATGTGGTTCAGAAACAGTAGGACAAAAGCTCATAATACAAACTAGGGGAAGAAATAGCACAACGTAGGAGAGACCATGAAAGACTCCAACATATGCAGATGAAAACCCAGAGAGGCAAAGTACATCCAAAACACGCAGTCCTGTGCTGCACTTCCTCTTCCCCATGGGAAACGGTTTGGTTGCACTCCTTCCTTTGGTCTGAAAAGTGTAGATATGGCACAGAGCATTTTCATCCTCACCACATCCCACTGTTTCTCCTGTCACCTCTATTCCTCTATCATCGCTCTGAAATTGATACCATGCTGAATTCACTGCAGCAATTACAGCAGTTACCTCACTCTGTGTTCGTCACCAAGAGCTGAGATGTTTCAGAGACAAATGTTCCCGCACATCAGCAATCAGGTTGGCAGAGCAAATTAATCATTTGTTTGTTTCCATGCTTTTAGACTAAAGATCCCGTTAATGAGAATGCACAAGCACCACTGCAGTTTTCTCAGTGTTGTTCCATTGCCTAAGGGTTTGGGCCTTTCTTCTGTGGTTTCTGCTCACTCGCTTCCCAGAGGAAAGAGGAAGACAAGGGTGAAGATCCCACATATTCCCTATGTGATGGTGGCCCTCCGAATAGACAGCTGGAGGGGTTGGTGACAGCAGCTTCCAGACAACAGTGGCTCACACACAGCTGCCAAGCTGGACAGTTTCCTGTAGAGCTCTCTGTGCTCAGACCATCTAATCTATAAGAGAAAATTAGAGTCAAGCCTGTCTTCACTGCTGCACCATGAACCAGAGCCTGGAAAACGTCATCGAAAGGATAGAACAAAAAACCCTGAAAGGGCTAGTGATCGCATGTCTAAGCACAGCTTCTCCATGTGTTTGATGCGAGGACTTCAGCAAACAAATCAAACCTTTTGTTTTTCATTTCTCAGGACTTAAGCAGACTTATACATGGGATGTCAGGCATATGGGCCAGGGCGATGATCCAGTCAGCTAGCTGAGAAAGTCAGAGGTAGAAGACAGTGGGATTACTGGGTGCACCAGGACATGGACACATAGAGTGTGTGGACATGGACACAGAGACACATGAGCAACTATCCGGAAGAACTCACTCCTGCAGGGAGAGGACGCAGGAACCAACTGTGGTGATGGAGACAGCTGAATGCCTCCCTGTGTTTTCCATCAGCATAACCTGGAGGCCTTCTCCGTTTGCACTGCATCAGTCTGTTTTTCCCAGTGGTTTGAAGTATGTGTTTCTACTCAGAATTATTCTTTTCTGGCACATTTCTCATCCGAAATTTTCTCTGTCCTACATAGCGTGGCTTTCCTTCATTTCAGCAGCTCTTCTCAATTTTTTCCCCAGCTTTGTTCCCTGTCCCTGCATAAATTTATCCTGTTGGCTAGCCATTATGTAAAATATTGTGGGAACAGGATGTTCCTTTGATACGTAATTAAGGATAGAGTGTGAACAGCTGATCTTCTGACATTTTCACTGGGAAAAAAAGGGGGAAAATCTCCTCCACTGTCTATTCTGGATGAAAATTGCACTGGACAGAAGCCAGGTGGTGCAGTGACCCCAGGTACCCCCCAAACCCTTAATTCTTCTCAGGCTAGAATGAGGAACATTCTCAAAGTCAGCTTCAGAGGTGGTATTTTCACAGTTCACTCAAAATTAAGACATGCAAATCAGAGGAATGAGCGAGGACAGAAACTGGTCTGCTTTGTAAGGAGTCTTGTCATGAAAAGGAACATACAGTTGTAGATCCACCGCAGAGACTTGGCTTCTTGTAGGGTTTCAGCTCCTTCTCCAACCAAACCCATATCCTCCAGGGACACCTGGTGTGGAGAGAAGAAGGTGTACATGCACAGAAAATTTCCTATGAGCATGATTTCGAGGAAAATATGTGGATTGTGATGACCAACCAGCTGAACATAAGCTCTTATGACTAGATGAAAACAAGTGAGGAACCTTTGGAACTACAAATGGAAAAGAAGGATGAAAAATTGGACCTGCCCAGAGAAGGGACACCCAAAATGAACAGCTGTTTTTAGCCTAACTACAGTCAAACAGAAAATAAAGATGTACTGCAAAGCAGTACAACTGTACTGCAAAGAGAAGCTAAACACTGTAACATGTTACGAGTGTTGATGGCAGCTGCTCTGGGACCATAATTTTTACAGAAGAAATTAAGTGTCTTTCTCAGTGCTGCTGAATACTTCAAACAATGATTCCTCTAGGGTTGCCCTCCAGCCTGTGCTGAGCAGCGCGACAGGCAAGATGATCACAACGATCCTTTTAGGCTTTGCACTCCACCACACACCCTTAACCAAAGTGTTCTATAAGGCTGCTTGGCATCAGGCCGTGTCTGGTGGATGTGTCCTTACGGTGTGCACAAGATGTGTGTGCTTTTCAGTGGGTGGGATGTGAATCAGAAACAATCTGCCTCAAACTTTACAGAGCTGAGGAACAGTCTGAACGCCTCTGCATGTGTGAGTGTGGAAAACATGGGAAATCACGAGAAAACACTTCAGGTACAAGGGTCATGGAGTGCAAAACATTACTCAGATGCTTCCTCAAGTGGAGCAGTGAGGGCTGCTCCAAGCACTGTGCTTGGCACCGGAGCCAGCCTGGCATCTTGGATCCTTGCAGACTGAAGCCTTGCCACAGGTCGCCATCATTGCTTCTCACAAACATCACGTGAGCAACCTGCTCTACTGATCAAATGTCAAAAAGCAATCACTAAAGGCTGAGAGGTAAAACAGGCTTTATTCTTCCTCAGGGCATTCACACTCTTTGCTGTGTTTCTCCTGATTTGTGACTATTTCATACACAATATGTTAAACAGGGATATCAGGAACCAGAGATGCTTCCGTCTGTCTTTGTAGAAAATGTACTAATCATGAGGGACACGAGCAATTGTCATCACCCGTTCTACTCTTGGAAGTTCACCCGTTGTGAAAATGTTGGAGTTGGCTAATTTCATGCTGCACAATGTATTAACCTACCCATTACGCTCAGATGCGCTTGAAACTGTTCGGCTGATCCTAAGTAAATCTTGCAATGAGCACTAAATACCCAATGTTATTGATCTATGGTTTTATTGCCTTATATGGGATTATAACTGCAGAACACTGTTCAATAGGTTAAGCACTCTCTTTGCTTAATTAATATTTGCCACAGCCAGTAACCTGAAGGAATCTTGGTGAAAAAAAAAACTAGATATATGCAACCTGAAAGCTTCATGGAGCTAAGAAGATATTTACACTTCCTTTACAACCTGCATTAATTTTCCATCATATCCGGAGACACATCCAGTGAGTGTCTTACTTAGGGTCGGTTGGAGAAATGCACAGAATTTGAACATTACCAAAAATTCGCCACTTCTGTCACCTACAAATATGTGGATGCTTAGTCATAAATACACACACACCACATGGTGTCATCCCCTGAGTGCAGCCCCTCATCTTTCTCCTTCAGGTAGTTCCATTTTGCCTGCCTGTGATGCCAGTAGGTCGTTGCAATGTCTAGCCACATGCATGCAAAACTCCAGCATCAGGCTTTAGTTTCAGGGATGAAGAGCAGAGGGATTTTTCCCTATAGCTAAATACACACCCGGGCTCCCTTTAACTTAATTTTCACAAATATTGTGGCTTACTCGCTGCAGGGAACTGGTAACAGCACTGTGCCTCACTGCCAGGAGGCCCCAGAACCGTGAGCAGCAGTCCCATTCCTGAAGCCTGGCATCTCTGCCAGGTTTCAGTAAGCGTCAGTGATTGTAACAGGTCCAGTGAGTCACCTACTGCACCATCAGACTTTTCTCCGAAACAGCAGCACCAAGCCTTTTGGGCTGGTCTAAGCGAGTGGACCGTGCGCAGACACCTGCTTCAGTGTGCTGGAGGATTTGTCAGCATCTCGCTGTGGTCCAGCCCCGCCAGCCAGGCTGCCCCTGTGCCAATAAACCTGCTCTGTGCTCATGCAGATGGGGCTCCATGGGCAGGGGGAGCTGATCCATGCCAACCCCCTCGCATCAAACAGTAGCGTGCTGCCTGCCTCTCAATGGGAGCAGGAAAATTTTCACAAGGTAGCCCCTGAATAAGCACTTTAATTGCGAACTTACAGGCTTCTTCCAGGAGACTCTCAAACACAATTTTTAGATTTTTTTTTTTAATTATTATTATTATTCATCAAGGCTGTGGCGTTTCGGCACAGTGGAGGTGGAAACTTCAGTGGAAGTTGTAATGGCATCTTTGTTACACCATGCAGCAGAATATACCTTTCCTGCTTTCTTTCATTTATTTTCATGGCCAAATTCATAACATTTTCTTTCTCCCAGGAACTATTCCTGGCAACCTTTAACTTTTCTTCCACCACATTTCCAGTCATCCAGGAAATCTTACTGCTTTCTTTTCTCATTTATTCTTGCTGAGTTGTGGCTTGAATGAATGCTTTGTGGTTGGTCTTTAGGGGAATATCTGTTTTTTCTCTTTCTTCCAGGAAGGGGATGGGAACTGAATAGCATGGGAGGAAGGAGTGAGACAGAGGTGTTCCATTTTGCAGGCAAGGAGGTCGCTGTGACATTATGAGATTTTCCTGTTGTTTTACGCCCTCCTTGGACAGACATTTCTTGCAAATCCATAAATCTTTACCAGCTGATGTCTCTTCCAGCACACTGCTTGGGTTGTTTCAAGCAGATATCACAGTGTCCTCAGAAAAAATACATTGGTAACTCTAAACTACAGCCATCTGGCTGGGGATGGCAAAACCTGTTGCAGTCTCTGCAAGTCCCTTTAACCTGGACTGCTGTGCCTGTTCCCTCTGCCTGCTGTGGCCTGTCTACAGTGCTGTAGCTAGAGCTGTATTTCTCTCTACCTTCCTGCCCTCCATGGCTTTTTTCATTTTTTGACATGTTGATACCAATTTCATATCCCACTGTCCTTCCTTTTTGCATCCCAAGGTGTCCTGTCTCGACTCAGATCTCTAAGCATCTTGATTTTTTCCTTTGCCCCTTCTGTTACTCCCCTGTAATGCCCGATTTTCCATTCTCTCAAGATGTGAATCTTTTTTTTTTCCCCCTCCTGTGCCTGGGGCATTTTTTTCACTCATGGAGGATCATCTCCTTCTTTCTCCCTTGTCCTTCTTCAGCTTGGTTCTGGTGATCGCAGTAGTAAACCCCACACTGCTCCCTTGCTTCTCCAGTATTTCTGCAACTTTTCATCCTACTCATTTCATCCTACTGGCACCTCTGCATTTTGAATGCGTTGATTTCCCCCACAGCTTGATTTCCAATAGATCCCAGTCTTTTAGCCAGTCAACACACTTTTCTACAAATGCTCGGTGCTACTAATGAACAGTCTCATCAAATTCATTATGACAAATTTCTTAAGAGAATTTCCTTTACACAAATATTTAAAACTTTGAGTTTTAACATGGGTGCTCCCGGGCCATTGCTCACACAATTTACCTTAGTGAAGTTGCTGGACTTCAGGAGATTGGATTTCTCAGCAGACCATCAGGTTTTCTTTCCCCTTCATCTTTCTACTGAATTGATACTGTTATCTCTGCAAACCCATAAAGGACATTAACAAAACCTCCTAGGGTCATTCTTCTGCAACAAGATTCTTCTTGCTGTGAGAGCAGTTTATTGTACCCCAGCACCTCTCTCTGGTCACTGTAAAATGCATGCATTACAAAGATCCTCTAAAGGACAAGAATATTTGTTCTCAAACTTCATGCCAAGCACTCTTAATTCTGCTGTTCTTGTCCATCTTTGTTCCTGTGAGTGACTGTGAGCCTTCATCTACCACTAATTGCTATGGGCATGTTATGAAAACACATCAGTATGTCCCTAGTAGGGCTGGAAGCAGGAAGTGGTATTTAACCCTGTGCTTTCTAACAAGTCCAGAACTCTAACTACGAAAAAAAAGTCATGTTGGGGAAAATGCAGGGGTAGAGCAAGTGGAAAACTATGATTCTTGGGAAATAAATTATACTATGAGAAAGAAAAAAGAAGAAGTCTACGACCTGAAGTGCTTTGGACTGCCACATTGGTTTATTCTATCCTTCTGCTGTCCTGAGCATTATGAGGAAGGGGCTTGTGGCAGCAAAGTTGGATTCCTAGGTAAGCACCACTTGTGGAGAAAAAGATAGATATCAGGTGACACCCTGGACCCAGGCCAAGAAGAACATCCGTGGCTGGTCCATGGAGCCCGTTAGCCAGCCTGAGCGCTGTCAAGAATAGATGCAAACAGAGCAGGGGAAGATGCAGTGAAAGCTGAGCCCAAGTCTGCAACTCAGAGATTTTCTGATGTTTTGTGCTGGTGCATGGAATAAGGTAAACTTACCTCATGCAAACAATGAGAATGATTTTAATGAGCAAGTCTTCAACAAATGGTCCCGATGGATCTAGAGGCACAATTAAATCTCATATATAATAATAAAAAAGACATTAATGCTGTTCTGCACTAGTTAGTGACTCCTTTCCTATTGAAACCTGTATAATCCCTCTCTGCGTTGCACATACTGTGAAGCTGTAATTCTAGTAATATCCTGCGGCCCCGTAAAGGATCACAGTCCTGGCCTTTGCACAAACACAGTCAGAAGATAATACTTTCCACCTATCAGTCTACACAATAGCTTTTTCACTGAAACAATATACCACATAGCAGGAAATAAAGCAAGTACCCACTTCTCCTGAATCAGCTTTACTTTACCCTGAAGGTACTGCAGCTCCTGAAGGGCTGGAGCACCACTCCCAAAACAATGCCATCCCCCTTGGGTATGGCTCCAGGCAGTTTTAAGTGGATGTTCTCTAGAAACGGAGCTTGAGGAACCCAAATGGAACATGTCCTGTTGGAGAAGGATGTCAGGAATTGGGCTGCCCTTCACCTTGGTGCCGCTCAGCCACTGAGCTCCATGCAGGGTGGTCTCCATGCAGGTGATGGTGGGTACCACCATGGCTGTTTGTAGCACTTGGGACAATGGAGGCTTGCAATGTCTGTGAGCTTGTGGAAATCAGACATCCCTTTGATAAAGATTAATGCAGACAACACAGCTGCACCAAAGGATCTCAGTCATTAACATCATAGGCCATCTTCTGTATTTTACTGTTAAAATCTTAGGGGTTTATTTATTGATGAATTTAAGATCCTTTAATCCTTCACCTCCTTTAAAATAGACTTGTAATCCACTAAGAGACTGGCTTTCTCTTGGAGCACCTGGAAACACTGGCTGCCATGTGTTTCAGATGGCAAACGATGCTCTACCTTGGCTTCCTGTCAGTATTAGCTGACAAGGACCGATGGGAATTCTCAAAAAATAAAATCAACAGAATATTAAACATAGTAAGAAGAAGGTCTATGAAGACTAACTTTTTTTTACTATTCTGTGGGGCTTACCCAGAAATGTCACAAAAACCAGTGAGTGAAGATGGAAACTTGTATCCCATGGCAAATCCATGGCAAGTTCATATCTTCCCTCTACTGACAGGAAGGGGACCAGGGTGTGCCAGCAGCGGCATCAGACAAGGAAGCAAGGAGAAAGCCTTGGCCCCAGGTTTCCTGGAAGCCTCTCATTGGTTATTTTTCCCCCCCATTTCCCTTTAGCTGGCCTCCTGTTTTCTCTTCAGTTAGACCTGAGGCAGCCTGTCATTTCCAGGTGGCAATGTCAAAAAAATGTGTTCTACTTAATCACACTTCTAAAAGCACCTCGTCATTTTGCTGGAATGTATACACTTGGGACGCCTCGCTGTTGGAGTTAATCAGCTACAAACGGCTCAGGCCAGCTGGTCGATGCTTATAACTACCTAACATTTATTCCGTCTAATTCCCAAATTGAAAGCAACTCTGCAGTTAGTGTAGCTCTCTACTAGTTCATTTCTAACAGAATAGCTCATCAAAGTGCTAATAGAAGAAGTCTTTGATTACTGGTATTCATGGAGATTTAGACTCCAATTGAAATAATTAATTCTTTGTCCACTATAGACAAAATGAAATGGTGCTAGAGATTGGAAATGCCTGGAAGAATATTTTCATTAAAAACCGAATATAGCCATTTACCAATTTAATTATAGTGGCATCATTTGCATTGCTGTAGTTAAAGACCTATTGGTATTTCTGGTATAAATAGGCTGCCATTTATCATTACTTCCCAGTGTGTATTTGTGGTGAGATAGAACATGACAGGATGTATTAGCCTGTTTTTAAAATGTTTTTTAAAATGTTCACTTAATACACGGTCAGTGTAAGTACAAATTTAAATCCAGCTCTGAGATGAATTTAATGTCCCTACTGTAGAGCTTGTGTTGTATTAGAAAATTCTTTTAGCATTATCCAATTGAGTCTCCTGCCCTGAAAAACATTTTCTGAGTTTTCAGTGTTTTTTCCTACTCTTTATATTAGGATGAAGCCTGGACCCTGCCAAAGTTATTAACAACAGCAAATACCAGCAGAAAAATAAGCCTTGCCTTAAACTAGCTTGGGAATGCCAGCATTTGATGCCCATCTTTTGACAGATCCAGGCAAAAAACTTCTCTTTTGCACCCATAGTGCGTGGTTCACTAAGGTATTTGGGGCTCGTTTCTCACAGCTTCTTGTGGTGGTGCATCCCTATGTTACCCTTGATGATGACTTCCTTAGTGATCCTCCTAAGATCTCACCTCTAGATTTGAACAGGAATTTTGCCTGTGAACTGAGAAATTACCCCAGCATTTGCCACCAGCTGTAGTGCCAGCTGCTCTCTCCTTCATGACGTTCCTCTGTACACCCCTGCAGGTGTTCATCTACACGTTTTGGGGAAACACCTCTCTCCAACTGACCTTCCAAAGGGATAAAAATCCTATGGTGCTGTAATTTCTGCTCCTTTTCATCCACTCTCTCACACTATCCAGTCATCTACTTTAATTTGTACGAATAGTAACGAGAGGCCACAAGCATTTATGAGGCCGGAACCTGTGGGAGAACATCGCAGCCCTCAATGTGCTTGTGTGCAAAGGCTATAGAGCTTCACTTACACCTAGATTTCGTGTAAGCATGACGGGCATCCCCATCCCCACTGCACAAAAGTACTGGCTGCCAAGATGTAGTCAGCTGCAGATGGAAAGAAGAGAACTGGCCTCCTTGCAGCAAAACTGCACGTGCCGTGTCTCTGCCTAGCTTTGTGCAGAAAGAGAGGAAAAAAGCTGACAGAGTAACTGTCCCAATGTAGACACAGTTCTGAGCTAAGGAAGGTGAAGTCCAAGGAGGTGCAGCAGAGAGAGGTGGAGGAAAGACAAGGTGGTCAAGAAAAATACCTTTTCTTCCTTTCACACACCTTGGCAAATAAGATCTTTCAAGTTTTTATTTAAAGGACACCTTGTTGATATTTACAAAATATATTTAATAGGAAAAATATCCTTAGGATTTTGACAGCAGCTCTCATTTCATTAGACAACACAGAGCAAATGAAAATGTATTGTTCTTCTCTCCTTGTTTCCTTTCTTTGCAGTTAGCAAGGAAGTGACTTCCCCAGGCTCACACAGAACACCTATTTCCAAGCCAGGATCTTAACCAGTTCCTCAGATTTCACCTGGGGTTTTATGCAGCTCCTTTATTTTTCTTGCGGATGAGCCAAAGGGGGATTAAATACAGGGTCTGTGTGCACAGGACCCCAAAGGCAAACAAAATTTGACTACTGACTTGTATGCATTCCTTTCAAGCATAAGGAATGTACTACAAAGCCGATACTGCATTTCTGAACTCTCAAATTTACTATTACATTACACACTTGTCCTCTCAGACAAGACCATTATGGGTTTTTTTCATTTCTATTGCCCCATGGCTGCAAAGATTAAATCTTGCCACTGCCAGAGGAAAATTAAGTACTCCTGGACAGCATTCCAGCAGAAGGAAGCAGGAGCTCACATATCATTACAACTCTGCCAGCAATATCAGCATCTTTTAGAAACAAAACCAGTAAACACCTCGATTTACTCAGTGATAAACATGTAAATTAAGGTTCAGGGTTTGTTCTACCAGCTTGCTAGAAGCTGAGAGTTATTTTTCTCACTCCAGGCACAGCTGTAACACACTGTCAATGCAAAGTAGCTTTCTCTTATCCATGCTGATTGTCATATAGACACCAAGCCTTCATTATCCACATCCATGCTAGGATTACCAATTCCAGCACTTGTTACTGGGAGATGATGTGGATGTCTCTTGGATGCCCTAGGCATGCAGCACAGGTTACCCTAGGAAGTGCCCAGCAGATTACTGTGGGACGACTACTCTTCCATTACCAACTTCAAGTATGTAAGTTATTTTTGCCTGACACTGCACCCAGACTTGTCAGCCCCGGACGCTGGTGTGTGCAGCTGGTGTGCTCTTGTAGTGTCCACTGAGTCAGCACGATTTTAGGAAGCTACGATTGGTTACTGCAGATGTCAACCAGTCATGTACCTATCCAAGAGCACAGCATTATGAAAGATGGCTGCATAACAACATCCTCGAGCAGTGGCTTTGCTGAACCTCTAAATCCCTTCTTAGAGCTGGATGTAGTGTTTGATATGACACCAGCACTCACTGCCTTGTGGGCACTCAGCTGAGCGAATGGGAGCAAAATACTGCTGAAATTTGGGTGTTCTTGCTCGATTAGGCAAAATCCTGGGGCTTGTCATATTCGTGTCATATATCAACAATAAAGGTCATGCTCTGGCCAAGTTTCTGATCTCAAGAAGCTCATCCTGAGCTTGATGGAGGAAAGCTTGGTTGGCAACATGGAGCTGAAAGGGCTGCATTGGCAATTGACAGTGATTTGTGAGTAAAATGAAGGGTGAAATGCAAGAAGTCCTGTTATTAAGTGGATCTGCCTTCTGAACAGAAGGAGAAGGTTAGGAAGACACATAAAATGGCAATCTTGTTCAGGCCCTGTAAAAGTGATAGCACAAGAAAACAGCAAATTGTAGTCAAGCAAACAAGCAGCAACAGCGAGCCCCCGGAAGCTACACAGAGTCTGCTGAAAACATATATGGGAAATTCAGAGTGGATGGTAGAGAGGCACGAAGAAAAGCACAAAACCAGTTTGCATGAAAGACAATTCCTTCCCATCCCTCCAGACTCGTGTCTCATCTATGTTATTTGAGGGATGAGGTCTAGCATGTCAGTAGGAAAAGTGTCTGCTTTGCTTATGACTGTGACTGCAAAATGATCAAAAGTGCCTTTGTAGCATTATCACATTGAGGTACAGGCAAGTGAGGATCCTGCTCAAATATGAATGAATAAATAAATAAATAGCTAGGTAGAGAGGTAAATAAATATTAACCTCTACACACATTCTAAGGATCTTTTTCTTCTTCTGACTATCATGCAGGCATCTGTAAAATATTAATTGGTACAGCTTTTAAAGAAAACTCTCCTGCTAGGCACCTAACTACTAAGGTTGTTTGTACCTCTAACTACTTGTTAGTAGTTGTGTAGGTGCATCACTTAATACAGGGAGATTTGTGTCATTAACTGTGCTACGTAAAAGAGTGGGCTGTGGATGAATTTTGGAAGTCAATGAAAAAAAAAAAGGAAATTCCACAGGGGGTATGGAATAGACTCCAGTTTTGCTCACTCCGAACTCAAACAGATATTCCCTAAACATGTGGAAAAGACCCTTAAGTGGCCTGTCAGCATGGAAATGCAACTCTAGAGGTGTTCCTCCATGGGCATTGTGAAGTCTTGTGCAGTGTGAGGATCCCTGTCTCAGGCTCCCCTCGAGTGAGAATGCCCCTTGCCCAGCAGCTTTGATGGCTCCTCTTCCTCAGCAGGTGACTGCTTGCTGCTGTTCTCCCAACAACGTCCCCACACAATGCAACTGCTCTCCTCTGAGATAATCTCCCCAGTATCCACCCTCTTTGCCTTTGCCGTGCTGAACTTCATCTTCTGGGAGGCATAGGGACAAAATGGGAGACTCCCACCTGCCCTGGCATGCTGGTGAGGGGACAGCCAAGCTCACCTGGCTGGAGTGCTTCTCACAATTTGTGATCTTCCCTTTCCTTTCTGCTTCTCGAAGTCTGACTTGATACTGCAGAGGAACCAAGGTCCTCTCAAAATAGCATCTCAAGCCTCTGCTCACCAGTCCCCCAGAAGTGCTGTACCTCTTGTTCATGAGACAATGACAACTAGACAAGAAACTCCTCTCTTTGTTGAAACGATCCCTCCTCTGTTGCCGTTGGCATGATGACCTGTTAAACTAAAAAAAACCTGTTAAACTCCTTTTTCCCCCTCACAGTACCTGATCTCTGCAACGATCTCTAAATTTTGATCCATATTAAATAAAATTTCTAAATGGATTACTGTTCTGCTTATATCTTGTGATCCCCAAAGTGCCCTGCAATGCAGGCACTCCTGATTCACCTTCTGCCCATCTTTCCAATCCAATCACTGCTGAAAAGGCAAGAAGGAAAAGCTGAGTGGATTTTTTTGTTTGTTTCATATTTCTTTGAGGGATGTTTTGTGCCACAACAGAACCAAAACAGATGTGGCCAAAATAAATTTAAAACCATGTTCCTACATACGAGCTCGAGAGAACTAGAACTCGGTCAGTTATGCCAGAGAAAACTATCCGTGTTAAATCTGCAACTTACAATTCATCAGCTGTACTTGTTTACACAACATATGAAAGAATCAAATTTTGAGAATAAGAAAAAACACATTCAGTTAAGAAAATGAAGCCAGAACCACAAGTATCTAACAAGAAGTCATTGTGTGGGGGGATTATTTCTGGTTTTTTTTCTGAATGTGATATATATGTACTCACAGACCTCCTTCATAGACCTCTCCTTTGCCTGAAAATGTTATCGTAAGAGCACCCTTCTTCCTCTGCTATTTGCTTTTGAGAGTCTCCTTTCTCTGAGGGCAGCTCCTTTTGAGGAACGCAAAATGAAACATCTGTGGGTGGATCTGAAGGTCAAGCACACTCGCATTAGTGTCAGAGTGGTCAAGGACAACTGCAAAGTCACACTCACTTCTTCCTCTGTTCTGCAACAGCACTCCTTGAAATGTTCTGCTTTGCTCTCATCCAAGGACTTACTCCATTTTACACTCTGCTTTTAAGATGCACCAGCGCCACAGTGGGTGTATTCCTACCTGGTGGAGCAGGAAGAGAAGGTAAACAGGTTTGTAACACCTCTGCCAGCAACAGGGAAGGTGAAGAGAGGTGTATTTATTTCAGAAATAATTTGTGCTTTTGTAGCACAGCCACTGCTGTCCTGGTCTTCCCCTGGGCTTTCACACCATGAGGCAGCACCTCAGCGAGGCAGCCTGGCTGCTCCCTGTGCAGGAGACGGTGTCCAGAGGACACCCTTTAGGAAAGAGACCTCTGGGCTGGTGGAGGTCATTTTGTTCCACACCAACACCCAGGACATGGAAAGTCTGGGCTGAGCTGCCTGTATCCTCGGGGGATTTGAACCCCGAAGTTGGTATTAATATCCCAGCGTGTGGCTGTGAGCAATACTGAACTGAGATCTCCTGTGGGACCATCCTTCTGGGCAAAGCTGTGCCCACACAGCATGAATGTAGACACTGCAGGGGCAGGGAGAAAGCGAGTAAGTGACAGTAAGTGACAGTCTGTTCAGTGAGGCAGCCAGCCCAACCAGAACGAGCCACCCTCAGGGCTTTCATACTTCTCACTTAAGTATTGTCAAACCAAAATACATAAATAATACCGGGAGCAGAGGGACTGAACTTGCTTGCAACCTGGCTAACAAATTCCACCAAAATAGTGGGTGATATTAGAAATAAGAAATGTTCAGCTGGCATGCAAAGCTAAGATAACTGCATGAGGTGTTTCAATAACAGAAATCTGAGCCATGTACAGATAACAGGTGTTTCTAGTTGAAAATGCAGCTGTAACTTAAAAGGAACTAACTGGTTACTGTGCGTTGTGCAGCGCTATTTGCAGCATCATTAAATCTCCCCTGAAACCTCGCGATTGGAAACTGGATTTAGCCAGGGCCTGTTATGAACCCAGAAAACTTGCCTGCTTTACTCATACAGTGATTCCTAAAATGTTTACACTTGGGTGCCTCGGATGAGGCATCTCTCTATTTACATTTCTAAATTAGGGTGCGTTTGTTATTCATGGCTTGCTTACCTGCCAAAGACAGATTGGATTGTTCATACGACCCATGTCTTAGAGGATTTGGGTGTAATTAAATATTCCTTATTTCCTAGCAGCACATTGATCTTTCTACAATTTACCCATTCCAGATATTTGGACAGTTCTACTCAGCTATCTCAGCTGACACCTACATATGAGAAAGGCACTAGTGGAAAGCTGGCTTAAAAAAATCTTCCTAAATATTTATCCAAATTTAATTAATTGCTCTTCATTTTTCCATAAAAGCTTCATGTTGGAATCAGTATGTGGTGTTAGCAGAGGGTCGAGTTATGAATTTGCTGAGGGAACAGCGTGCATCACTCTGCACGAAAAGAGGAGGGTAACGGCAAATGTGAAGTACCGGAAGTATTTAAAATGTATTTCAGAGATGAGAAAAGATAGTTTAACTTGCTAATTTTTCCCTGTTGTGGTTAGTCACCACTGCAGACTTGGTACCTATAGCAAAATCTGACCTGCTTAGGCCCCTTTTGTAGGTAAAGGCATTTTTGTAGTTCACCAAGGAACAACAAAGCTTTGAGATACCATCATACACTTTTCTGAAGGGGGGTCCTACTCTATCTGCTACAGTTTCTAGGGCTCCCCACTCTCCTGCGGGATCTCAAGAGCTCAGATGAACTATGGCGGTGGTCACTGGGACACCTTTCCTCCATGCCAGCTCCCAGATTACGCATGGCTAAACAACACACACAGCTAGGCGGAACACACATTGGGAGCCTCAGAGGAAGGGACTGAAGGAAGTTTTGCAGCAAGAGTGCCTCTGTACTGCTGCTTCTGGGATCTGAATATTCTCGCCTTTGTACCTGGCCAGAATAAAATCCTTTCCAAGGCTCAGCATTTTCTCCCTGACCCATGATGTCTGGCAGTGGGTCATACAGATGCTGGTCGTAAAATCTTCAAAAGCTGCTATTTATTGCTAAGGGCCTCCTGGCTCTCTCCAAGGCACCTCTCTCCCTCTCTGGGTCATGTCTGCATAAGTTCTGTTTTCCAGCACTAGAGAGGACTTCCATCTTCTTCCAGATGGACAACCCTGCCAAAGTTACCTCCTCCCCATCAGTCCCAATTTTGCAACATCCAAACCCAAGTCTGTTATTTCTGATACAGTTATGTAGGCAGGCTCACCTTTACATGTAATTACTGATGTAGTGACCAAGATGCTGTGGGTGTTCAGGCACTCCCCTTTCACCTGTCGGTGAATTTTGGCGATTTCTTATATAAATCCATCTCAACCACCTGCAAAACCCAGCCATCCCTTGGGTCACCATCTGTAACTGTTGTCAGGTGCCTGCACTGGTATCTGTCATGTCTAGTGATTTCTCGTGTCATGCACAGTTCTGCCCCCCATGCTGTTCACTCAACCCATCCTCTGGCCAGGACCAAGCTGGAGCCCTGTGGCTCCCTGCCATCGCAGGAGAGAAGCAATGTGGTTCTGCTCCAGAGGATGAAGGAGACTTCCTGCTGGAGCAGGGCAGCAAAGCTTAGGATGGGAAAGAAAAAAATGATGTTGTGTACTTCCAGAAAAACACTGTTGCTCTCGAAAATGAATGTCACATGCCCTTCACTTGCAAAAGCTGCCAGCAGCAGTATGCACATCAGGAGAAACTTTGGACTCTGGCACAACACCAGACACAGGCCAGTCCTTTCTCTTGTTGGTCAAGGGAGTGCTACTACTCACAAGCTACCGGGTGCCCCATAGAGGTGCTGCTAGAGAAAGAGGTTTGCTCTTCCTTCTTTGCAGCTGCACAGCCCTGCATGTACGGGCCTATAAATACTGGGTAATTGAATCTCACTCTGTGTACTGCATCCTGCCAGTGGCACTGCCCTTTCTCTGCCACATATCTTTCAGCACTTGCTGCCTTGATACCACATTAAAACCCTCACCTGCTGCTGAAATGTGCACACACTTCAGCAGCTCCTTCTAGCTATAGCCATATTAAAAATAATGAAATGTCAGGCTGGGCTACTGTGCATCCAGATCCATTATGGAAATGTGCTGCAGTACCATAGCGTCTTGAGTCAGTCCTCCAGGGATAAGATACAGATAAAGACATTTATGGTTTTAAATACCACCTTGGTTCCTGGCTTTGGCTCACCTCTGTCTGAACAGTGCTTTTCCCAAAGGATGCACAGGGCAACCTTTTAGTGAAAGATGCGCTGAGCAAATCTTGCTTTACTGACAGCCCTTCTGCAGTAGACAGAACCTCTGTTATTTTTATCCACTAGAAATGTGTGAATTAAAATGAATTGAAAGGACATTGGAGGCTCTAGGAGGAGCGGACTGACACAGGATTTCAGAAGATCAGAATAAACAAATCTAATAATGTAGGAAATAAAAAAACAGAGGAGAGGACACTGTACAATAAATTTCAAATACTGGTAGCTACACTGCCAGAGAGACCAATCATATCTTGTCATTAGTGGTATAGAGGGAGATCTCTGCAGGGAGATACAACAAAATGATGTAGAAGATGCAAGAAATGAGGAGAGCCACGTGGAAAATACTGCTAACTGGAATTTCTTATTCAAAAAATGTGTTTGAATTCTCTGAAAACAGTTTTAGTCTGATTGCACAGACAAGTTCATTTCCATCCATATTAATCCTCTCACTGGGAATTCTCCACCTGTTTCCTTCAAATAATCACAGGCCAAATGAGGTGAGCCTAAAGGAGTCCAGACTCGACAAAGAAAACATGCTTAGTAGTGATAGGGTGTGCAATACCTCTAGAATTACATGCAGAAACGTCCTCCCCATCTCGTTTGATGTGACTCCTTATGCTTCTCTGATCCCATAGCGCCTCTTGCCACGAGAATGCCTGGGTTGTATCGCTCATCTGCTTGTGACATTGAATACTCACAAGTGTACATACACATGAATGGACAATATGACCTACTAATGATGTGGGAATTCTGCACAAAAGGACAAGATGTTTGCGAGCACAAGATTCCTGTGTTATCTCCAGGAGTGGAGGTACCTTGAGCTGGCATACGTAATGGCTGAAGGAGGGACTCCCGTGAAGATAAGAGAGCCCCGTTCTGGCCAAGTGAAGAAAGCAAGCAAATGCTGAAATTCCCAGTGCCTGAGCAAAGACCTTTGCCTAATGAACTGCAAAATTAATATTAAAACTCATGCCCCTCACTATGCTAAAGAGCCCAAACCAGTACATGCCAAACAGATACGACTGTGTTAGTCAACTCTCCACCCAAATCATGCTAAACGTCACCCAAGAGGTAGAGACAATCAGAGTTAAGGTACAAAAAGCCAGGAGGGGCAACACCTGGCTGGTGGGGGGGAAAGACTGAAGACAGCAGGGCTGGTCGACAGGCTGTACTCCCCGTCCTCCATCCCAGAGCAGGACACCTCCTTGGTAAGAATTGTGACTGTTTCAGTGTAAGCCTTTCAGGCTCTAGAAGGCAAAAGTTAAACTCCTACATTTAATGCGACAAATGGCATATAAAAACTTTTGGCAAAGAAATGGCATGTACAATAGCACATAAAGTTGTTCCTAGGCAATCTGGGATTTCAGAGGAAACCCTCTTCAGATGCTGCTGTATCTCCAGGACATAGCCTGTTTCCCGAGGGAGGCAGACCCATCGCCCATTTGCTCTTTCTCTGTGTGAATAAGAAAAGCATCAGCTAACATTGCCCTGCACATACACTCTCTGTTTTCCCAAGCCATAGCAGTGAGTAAAACAGAGTGATCAAACGAGGGCCGTGGGAAGGAAGCAAAACTGTCAACTTGGCAGTGAGTCAACTGAGCAGCCATCCTCAGCAGCTGGGATGCACCTGACAGCCCATGCAGATAATCAGGCAACAACAGCAACAAACACTGTGCAAAGCAAACGCGTGCTTGAGAAACACATGACCTATAAAAAGCACCGTTCCTAATAGCTGAACATCTGAGCTGGTGCCTGTCCTCTCAGAAATTTTAGAAAAAGAGAGTGTCATCTCCACGGGATGGGGCAGCGTCACTCAGAGGAACAGCAGACTTGCAGCACCTAGGCGGCTTCTTGCCTTATCCAGCGGCAGTAAGCTTACTTACCTGACCAACCGGAGCACATGAAGGATTTAATTGCTTAATTGCTTGCAGCCATTGTCCTAAAAGGTGTTCTCAAAAACTCTGGATACTTCCTTCACCATAAATTTTTCTGTATTATTAGGTCCTAACAATTGCTTGTTGGTGACGAAAACCTGCTATTTACTGAATCTCTTACTGGGCCATGGCACCCTTACTACATTCTAGATAATGTAAAATGTTACCCAAGCACTTGTTTAAGAAGGATAGGAATAGAATAGAGGATGTCTGAGCAGAGATGCTTACTCCAGGGGTGTGATCCACCATCCATTGGACTGGGCAAGTTTTCTTACCAATTTCAGCAAGCTTTGGGTACAACCAAAAATCAGGCTATAAAAGAGTCTGAAAAGACTTTAAATCATCCAATAAAGGTGACTCTATTTAATGTCAGACTGAAACAAAATCCTAGGCATTCAGTGTCATCTTCACTTCGCCTTTTAAACCCCTATTAATGGACCATGTTTTCCTCACCTCTAATCACCCAGTCCAACATCACCATTTAACCATCGGACATTGGCAATAACAGAGTTTTCAAAGAACATCCCAAATCAGCGATCCATCCCCTTCACAGGCAGGCTAAGAACCATTCAACATCCCCAGATAACCGCTCAACTTACAGGAGCTGCACCAGAACACACTGTGTCACAAAATTTACAGTTATCACAGGCACACCCCCTGTAGATGGGTTAGACAGAATTAAAGAACCACAACGGAATGTAGCCAAAATGAGTCAAAGCCTGGGGCAGTTCTTTGGGAAAAAAAAAAAAAAAAGAATTGCAGAATGCCTTTATTCTGGAGGATTTTATCAACTACGGTTATTGCCTACAAACAACTTCAGACTTGTTGCTTTGAATGCTCAGTGTGAAACTCATGTTGGTTTTCACCACTTCAACCACATCTATTCTTTTCTGTGTTCACATTTTGAATCATAACATAATCAATTATTTGCTCATTGTCCCCACAAATGTTTTTTATTAAGCTGAGAAGATGCAGACTTTCAAGGTTTTAAGATACTGTTTTGCCTCTTCCTTATATAGCAATGTGGAATTAATTTAGCATTTCTTTGTGGTTTGTCAGAATAGCACTAAATTACAGAAAAATAAAAGCAGAAAAAAATTACTGAGTTATTATACAGTATGGACTCAATTTCATACTTCAGCACAGTTTGAGGAGAGAAGTTCTGCATGTGCTCAGATACACTGACTGCTGAACTAGAATCTCCCCACACGCGGAATAACTTGAATGAATTTTTATGAAATTTGAATGAATTTTTAACAAACCCGGAGTTTATATATTGACTGCTTTCAGTTTAAGAGGAATAAATATTCCAGCCATGGATAGTCATCCTAAGGCAAAGAGTTTGTAAGAGACATCCTGTTCAATTCACTTTATTGCCACAAAATTGTGGGCTAAGTTTCAAGTTGTGTTTTCATCCATTGGTTATTTGCAGCAAAATTTAAAATGACAATGTTATGATACTATAATTAAAGCAATTCAATAACTAACTTGAGGTGCCGTCTAAATCAGGAGTACTCTGTGTTGTGCATTTGCTCACATTTTAATCCATGCTAGGGGCTTTTGTCAAGTCCAGAAAGAGGTCTCCTGCAGCAATGATGTCTGTGCCCTTGGAAACACAAGCTACAAGTGCATTTTTGAGGAGTTTTGAAGCCCTCAACTGTGTTTACGTATTTTTAACATATTTTTACAAATGCATATGCTAGGAAAACGTATAACGGTTCATCAACTTCCACTTCTTCTAGAAAGCCTCCAGTGGATGGCCACATCAAAGAGGGCAGAAGGAGCCTGTGCTCTCCAGCGCATGGGCAGTCAGCATGAAGGGGGCTTCTTGATCCCAACCAAGCCCTTGTGCACGCTGTGTCACTGTCCCAGCATACCTCAAACTTCATTTCCTAGGGGTTTAACGAGGGTTGCAGATTTGCGTGACCCCATAGCTCTGTTGTGTTTTGAGCCCCGATTTAACTTCTTTGTGAACACAACTTCTGCAGTCAACATGAAGCATTTTCACACAGGATCCTTGGGTGGTCTGAGCCTATTTCCCTGTGAAAGGGCAGCAGGAGTCCTCAAGCAGTGCAGCACCATTGCCCCAGTGAAGCCGGGATGAAGTGAGATGTGACAGAACCCTTGCAGAAAACACATCTCAGTAGGTGTGATTCAGCGAAGTTGAAGCTTATATGGCTGTAGAGAACAATATAACCAGATTGACTGTAGTCAAAGCAAAAGACAGTGACAAACATCAGCCTTGGTAGAGCATTGATTGGGATATATCATACTAAGACTTCGCTAAAGCCTTAACCAAAGCAGATCCCATGTAAGCCCTGAGCAGTAAATGAACTACCTGCACAAGAATGAGCTGCCGAGGTTGGGGAGACACTGCACGATAAATGAACCTGCAAAATATCTGAGGGAGAATGATGGAGTAAGGGTGACATTTGCTGAGCATTTACCAGTGCCACTGACAGGTGGAAAAAAACCCGCCAGAGCAGGGTACGCACATAAGGTAAAGCATAATTATTTTGACCACTGTGCAAATAAACAAGTCACAAGCAGGCTTTGCCCCAGCACAGCAGGGCAAGAAGGCTCTGTGCCCATACAGTGCCACATGCATTAACGCTTTGTCTGCTAGACGGGAGTGCATTGGGACTGTGCCCTCTGGGCAAAGCTCCTGCCAGACCTTTGCTACTGAGCTGACACCACGGTTGCTCTGCTTGAAGCAAGACAGTGCTGATGGCACTAGGCAGCACATCACCTCTCCAAGGCATCTGAAGCTGCTGTGCTGACACATGGACAAGGAAGGGCAATAGCACAAGAGCAAACTAATGACCAATTGCCTCCTTCTGGCTCAGGAATGAGATCCTGTCAAGTTTTGAATTTCAGCAGCTTTCGTTAGGACGGCGATTTTTAAAAGGGCAGCTCTGCTTTTCCCAGCAGAAATAGCATCTGCTTCTAATTCAGAATCCTAGAACTACTTACAACGAGGGAAAAACCCATGGAAAACATAAGCCTGGGAGTATTTCTGAGAAGCTCAACCATAAAAATAAATAGTGTTTACACTGGTATTTTTGGTGTCATCTGTCAACTCTTAACTGCAGAAGTTAATCCAAGCAAAATGAGGATGTTGTTTTGATAATTTGTGTATAAGGAATAATTGAAGTGCAGCAGATTACTGGGCACTGACAGCACAATAGATCACCTTGTGGTAGAGGCAAAAAAGGTTATCTCCTTAGGAAAGTAAGGAGGTGGCATACAGGGCTCAGGAAAGAGGCAGCTTTGAAAGAAGGACTGTAGTGAGTCTGGTGAGTGCCTCATACAGCATCTCATCACAGCCAACACAAGGTGCTTTAGAGAGAGCTGCAACAGCCCTCAAAATGAGGTTTGAATCAATCTGATGCCAAAGAAGAACCTGTTTTAGCACAGGTAAGTGTGTATCCAGAGTCACCTGTTTCTGAGCATCCAGCCATGGCACAAAGATGGGTAGGCAGGTGAGAGCAGCTCATAGCAAAGTGGCACCTCTTAAACCTGCTTGAACATTTCTTTTCCCCCTCCTAGATTAGCATAATCCTGCTGCACTGGGGTTAACCTGACTGATTGGCACTGCCCTTTTTTTTTCTTTTTTTTTTTTTTTCTCAGAAAACTGCAACCAATCCTGCTGCACTGGGGTTAACCTGACTGATTGGCACTGCCCTTTTTTTTTCTTTTTTTTTTTTTTTGCCAGAAAACTGCAAAGCAGATCAGATTTGGCCCTAGCGACGTTTCTATATGACACACGGATAAGTTTCAAGAGATGCTCCATCTCTACTAGGTCATGACTACCAGAATTCCTCAAAAGAAGTGAGATTCATTTCACCTCACTGTACATATCTAAACATTAATCATCTCCATCTAAACAAGTCACCCTGGGCTCTCTTCAAACTCAGTGGAGAGAAATACCTCCAAAAGACAACTCATTTCATCTTTACATAGATGCCTAAGATGGATGAGATGAGTTGCTTCTGGAGGTGTCTATTTCTCTCCATTAACTATAGAGAGAGCCTCAGGTGATGAGATTGCACCCAGATGATTAACTTACAATGTCAGAAGCTAAAGGCAGATGAATCCCATGTGCAGTGCATTAGCATTTGAGCAGTCAGCTCTGCAGACAGAAGGGAGGGAGTTACAGAGCACACTGCTGACAACCGCTCTGGCAGCTTCTTCTAGCTCTTCTAGCAGAGATGTACCTATTGACATATCCAGTGACTTCGTAGGAAAGAAGCAGCAACCTGAATGCAAAGAAAGGATCAGGAAAGGAGAAGGTCAATACATTAAAGAAAGAGAAGAGATGTGTGCAGATAACAACCAGCCAACAATTCCCTGCTGGATGTTTCCTGCCCAAAACAGCATGGCTCAGCACGACCAGTTACATATGAAGGATCCAGAACCGAAGTCCACAAGACGATGGCCTCACACTGCCTTTCCTCTTTCATTCACAGTTCTGCAACGAGGGACAGCAGTCTGTGTGGTGGACTTCGTGAACGCACGCATACATGCCTGAATACATATGAAATCTGGCCTGGAAGGCATGTTCCTTTTCATGGCAAAACATATGTGACTATCTGAAAGGAAGCAACTCAACCCGCTCTGCATCTTCACCTACAAAAATGTTCAGGAAATCACAGACTATGTCTGAGGAGCATTGCTCGGATACTGTAAGAGATGGTCCAGTTATGGTGATACCTCCTTACCACGTAAGCTGAGTACTTTTCCTCAACACCACTTTGTGGGAATTAAAGTGCCTTTTATTGCCATCCAGAGCCAGGCAGATAAGACACAAAACTCTTCACCCACCTCTCTTGAGCACCAGCCTGGTGCCATAATTACTGACTAATCCTGCCTCTGTAGTTTGTTGCTAGCACGGGTTTTGGCAGTCATTTCAGCTCCTTTCACAGTCACATGAAATTAATTTAATTATTAAAAAATATAAAGAATAATGGGATTTAATTGACTTAATGCGAAGCTTTCTGGGCTGTCACTCAACCCAGCTTCCAATCAACTCGTCCTCATTCAGCGGTGAATGACTGATGTTTGTGCCTTTCATTAAAAACTGATCGTCTCAGTTTAAATCCTTCCTTCCATGCTTAACATTTGCATATTATTGCTTTTATTTTTCAGATCTGTATTCTGACTGTCAAGTGCCCTGGACAGAGAGCTTTCCATGTGTGATTGATACAGTCACCTCCTGCTCCTGGAAGATTGTTTTACCTGTAACGGCAGTATTTTAGGGAAGGATAGGTGAGGCACAGAGTCACTGCCTGGGACACATGCCAGAATGGAGTTAGACAGTAAATTGTTTTATTCAGTCATGCACGTGCCTAAATAAATTCTACATCTTACAGCTTTTATTTGTCTGACGCTCATGACAATGGCCCTACTGAAGATCATGACCCTGTTATGGTTGGCACTGTGTGAACACATAGCAGCCTTCCCATCTCATCAAACAAGCAAAAGAAAGAGATGTCAGAAACTCCATGGAACGTCCGAGGCAGAAATTCTCTTCAGCACTGGTGACCATAAAAAATACTTGGGAATCTCATTTCTTTGTTGTTCAAAATGTGAGGAGGATATTACTGCAGGATTAATGAGATCCGGAGACTTTTACTTTTCTTGGTCTATGCCATCTTCCACTCTCATTTCAGACCACGGAGCCCTCCAGCAGTCTTGGAGACATTTCACCAGAAAGCACCAGGACAGCAGATCTCTTTCTTTTCTCTGTTCTTTCAGTAAAGACAGGAACAGACACTTAGTGAGGGGATTTTAAAACCAGAAACATTTCACATTTTAAAAAAGTTTCTACAGATGTGCAAAATAATGTGATTGCTGATTAGAGACAACTTCCTGAGACAATGCAGCGATTCTTTTACTTTCACTCTTGTTTTTCTTCCATCCCATGCATCCATCCTTCCTTGGAAAAGCAGAAACTTTTTTTTCCCGTGACATTTTTATCCAAATTATTTGATAAGTGGGGAAGCTTCCATCCTATCTATCTGGGTAGAAAATATAGCATCAAAGTTGTATTCGATAAAGTAAGCTGCGAGTAGAAATTGCTATATTCTCGGAGGGAGAAGCTACTTGATTTTGAGTCATTGATGCCATCTAAACTCTCTCTGTGATACTTCTACCAGTATATATCACTCTGAACAGGGCTGCACTGAGTGACTTTCACCCCTGTGCCTCCGGCCAGCCTGGATGCAACGCTACAGTCACAAAACCAGCTCCTCCGGGAAAGGACAGCCCCTCTACATGGGTCCAGCCCCCCGCACATCCCTGGCGCGGGGAGCGGAGAGAGTCGTGCCTGAGCTCCGG
>NW_010417815.1:0-3584 GCF_000710305.1 Buceros rhinoceros silvestris | reverse complement strand
CATATTCATAGAATATAGTCATATGTATGAAGTCATTGTTTATTAAAAGTTTGTTTCAGTTTCCGAACACAAACTGAGGTGTGAATTTCTTCCTTCCCCTTTTTAAAACCCTTCTGCCTCTGATAAGGCAGACAGAATCATTACGGTAATTTGAGGAGTGGGTACCTCGGACCCTCAACCCGTAACAGTTTTGTTTTTTTTTTTTAATAATTTGAAAGTGATATTGAATAGTTTTCTCAGCATGTGTTCAGGATAAAATACATACCTGGATAGAATCTCTTTTCCAGATATCTTCACATGTGGTTAAACACACAAGACATAACCAATAGGACTCTGTACACTCTGATTACATATTTCTCCTGCATGGCACATCTGTTCAAAATATTTAGATCTACTCTAATCTTCCATTCTCACAAAGACTTACCTCCTAGTGAAGTTCAACGTGTTGTCTAGCAGGACCCTCAGGCCTTCCTAACCAGTTGTTCTTCAGCAGGTACTGTCACATGGGATTGTTTTGTCTCAGACCTCAGTATTTGTCTTTGCAGGAATATATGAATTTTTGTCAGCAACTTCTCCAACCTGTTAGGAACACTGTAAGCAGCAACTTTACCCTCCAGCATATCAAATATTACCTGGTTTGGAATGAGCTATGAGCTGCCTCTTGTTCCATCACCTAGGTTTTTATTTAAGAGGTTTAACAACATCAGCATCCTGAGTAATGCCAAAGACAACTAGACATCAGCTGATCTTCCTGCTGCTGATCACAATCTTTTCAGCTAAGATGTACAGTCAGCTTTCCACACACCATTCCTTTCCTGTCGAAAGCACTTCTCTATAGTTTGATTACCTGGATACTCTGAAACACGAGGTGAAAAGCCTTTTTATCATTAAGATAAATAACATCCATAGTACTTCTCTCTTCCATTGATGCTTAATAGAGAATGCAAAGCACTTGATCGGTCCTGAGGATGTTATTTACTAGAAGGGCAGCAAACTTGACACACATTACATATGGCAAATCTAATTATACATTATAGCCTCAAAGTTTCCCTTAAATAACCAGAAAAGGAAAGTATTTCTGCTACATTGCTTTATGATGGCTGTTATCTGGTACAAGGATATTTATTTGACTTCCAAACATGAGTTCAAGACAGTGTAAGGAACAGGCTCCGAAAGCAGGTAAAGGAAGCCATACAGCCAAGTTTAAAAACACTTTACTAAAAATGTTTGGATGGAACTCCTCAGGTTAATTAAAAAAGCATAGCTATTACCTGGAAGGACTATATAAATAATGTGTGACAGGAATGACACAGGAAAAAGTTTCTTAATCCTTGAAGTTTTTTGTGAATTTTAGAATGTTAGAAAAAGATCATTTTTCTTAGCTAATATTTCTAATCTTATATATTTCCTGAGCAAACTGTTAAACTGTGAGGCAGTAAGTGTCTCCTTGAACTTACAATTGGGAATCTCAGCATGTCTTCAATGCCAGAAGAATTTAATGACAGAGACCTTCGTTTGTTTTCTGATCACTAACATATAGATGAATTCTTACAAATATGGCAAACTGGTACTTAATTTATCACTGTCTCTGATGTGGCAAGAGCTGCGGAATTTAAGTCATAAGTGAAATTTAAGGATAAAATTCAAGTTAGTCCTATAATTACAGTGTCATTCAGTATGAGAGCATAATGGATATCAAACTGTGTGCATACACACTGCAGTTAATTAACTGAAGTTTCAGCTACTCTCTCAGTAAAGCCTTTGACTGTTCTTGCACAGGAGTAACAGGCATATGTGTACATTTGACATACTGAGTAACCTGCTGGGTGGAGAACTCATCACTCCCAGGCATGTACTGGTTCTGCAGACTCTTGCCTATGATAATTTCCTTTAATTCTTCTTCTTTTGACATCTCTCTCTCTTTTGCCTAACTTTGTCTAAAAGATTTACAAGATATATAATGCCTCATAAAGTTTAGAGACTTCTTAAACCACTGGTAAACATCTATCAGTATTATCACCAGTTTGTAGTATTAGTAATGTTAATCGACATAAACACTATTACATTGTGATCTAGAAAACATTTCATTTTGGACCCATGATGTTTAATTTTATAGTCCATTATCTATTAATTAGCATTTTCAGTGATTATGCCAAGGCAGAGTTTGTGGGAGCCTATCACAGACTGTTTCCAGAAGGTAGTAGGGACAAGTTTCTCATGTTTCATAAAAGGGCCTGTGTGATTAGATGCCCTATTCACCAAGAGAAAAATATCTGAAGTGTTCTTGATGATGGCTTGAATTAACTGAAGTAGAACTGCTCCTCACACCAGTTCTCCTCAAGATTTCTCAGAGGGTTTTTTTTTTTTCAGTTTCTGACTCTGTTGCTAAGTTGGTAGAGAATGAACAAATTTGCCTATCAAACACTGCAAGATTCTAAATGGCTTCTGAAAGCAAGTGACTTGAACAAAATAATTTGCAAATAGTACTGTGACTAAAATTATTTGACCTATTGTCTTCTCAAGGACAAGATCGCTGCAGAGAAGCATTCAAAGTTGAAAGTAGTTGTTAATGTATCTGTCCCTTTACCTAAACTATAGCTGTAGCAAATTCAGAAATAAAGTTATATAATTTCCCCATGTTCATCAATTATTTCATGAACATACAATTTTTATATCTACAGTCATTGCTATATAGATAAACATTCGTTGGAGAGGATTTATACATTCTGAGAACGGACTTGAACTGCTGGTGATTCTGCTGATAGCCAAGGTATTTAGAATGGAAGAGGTTAATCTCACTTAGCATCTCTCACATAGTAGTAGACTCAATCTTCTGTATAACTCAGATAAGATTCCCATGTCAAGATTTTTAAAAGTGACTAATTATTTCAGATACCTCCATGTTTAGATGGGCACTTTTGGTAAATCCTTCCCCTCCACTTCCCACCCTTCCGCCTTTTTTTTCTGTTGTTTTTCAGGAACTGCTGAGCAATCTTTCCCTGAAGGACGAGCAAGAGCTATAGAGCTTCAGATCAGAGTCTGGAAATTTGCTAGTATATTCTCAAGATGATAGTTAAAAAGAGTTGTAACTAATTTTAGTGTTAAAAAAACAAGTGAAAGAAAGAAATCTAAAGATCCTGTAGGGAATCAGCAGTTTAACACGTAGAATAAAAAGTAAGAGGAAGTTAAAGTAAAAAGTACACTTATAAGAGAAAAAAATGTAGTACAAACTAGGTGTTAAATTACATGCTTACTAATATCTTGGACAAATATATAGGTAAACTGGTGCAAACAGAGAGTGGGCTCAAACTATGTTGGGGAAAACTTTTAAAAATGAGTGATTACGATTAGCTTGAATTTCAGTATTCAGGTGGGAATTTATCTTGCTATATATTAACGGTGAAAGAATGGCTGGATCCCAATATTATTTTGGCTATGAGTGAACCTCTGAATGAAGAAACCAGCACTGAGACAATTTTAATCCAGGAAGAGAATAGAAGACGTGTCTGTTATCAAGTACAAATATAAATTAGTATTCTTCATTCTTGATTAATATTACAGGGAAAATGAAGGAAAGATAATAA
>NW_010417814.1:0-8837 GCF_000710305.1 Buceros rhinoceros silvestris | reverse complement strand
ATTTTATTTTCTTCTCATAACCATGAATTTGCAAAATGTTCGTCCTCCCCTAAGGGCCAGAGCAGACAAGATAAGGCACTGTTTAAACATTCAGAAGTGAATTGCTTAATGTTAGACACTTGTAAAAGAGCCCATAAATCCGGTGCTGATAGTCATCCAGCCAGATTTATTAGCTGCAGTGCAGAGAAATTAGAAGAATGAAGTCTCCTCTGAAAAAGGTGTCTTCTCATGCTGGAGTGAGGAGCCTCCTTTGTGTGTGCAATGTCCCATCAGTTAAATTATATGCTGTTTCTCTCCTCCTTACAATTTTTTACTTGTTTGGAGGTGTTTTTTTTCAGTTAGTTTTCCGAAGTCCCCTTGGTTTTATCAGCTTTATGTAAGGCTTCATTGCAGCCCCGTCAGGAGCAGAAATCCTCAGAGAAGCCCTGTGCCGTACCAGAGACCACCTTGCACAGGCTGTGGCCCATTTCCACATGCTTCCTAGATGCTGGGGATGAGGATAGAGATGCCAAACAACTCACCTAGCCAGTGATGAAAACAAGAAAAGTCCGGCTGATTTGGCCTAATCAACCTGGCACACAAGGCCAGGAGAAACCCCACTGAGAAGTGAAGCCATGCAGCCAGGCTGGAGTGGCTGTGCTGTAAACAGTGCCGGGGACAGAAGCACTCTCCTGTCCCAGACATGCTATGTGGGTTTCTGACTTCCACAGCATTTGGTCCCATGTTGTTCTGGTTTTCTTACCAAATTTATTTAAGATGTTCCATTTGCCTTCTTTGAGGACACTTCCTTGCTTACCCTGTTCTCATCATTTTGCTGAAAACCAAAGCCAAATGCCAGCAGGACCTGCAGGATTGCAGGGGGAGCATTGGGGCCTGGCCCCATGGACAAGGTAGGTCTCTGCCTGGAACAGCTTTGGGAAAAGGTGAGCACCAGCCTTAAAGCCTCAAGGATGGGTATTGGCCATGTGTAGTTCCATGGCTTGCTGAGCCAGGAGCTGGGTGCTGGGTGGAAGGCTGACAGTGGACTTGAGGCTGTGTAAACCTGATCCAGGGCTCCTGTGCCCAGTGAAACACCACAGTGGAAGGCTACACCTGCAGTGCAGGGAACCTGCTTGATTAACTGCCCCATGCATAGTCTCTGAAGTGGGTCTGGCCAGGCCACCTGGGTGCAGCACCCAAGCAATTATGCTTATTGCATATGGTTTCAATACTGGGTTCAATGTCCATGGTTTGCTCTGGGCCACAGGGAAGCAAGAGCCAGATCTGTCCTTCTTTGCCTCTAAATGGTCCTTGGATCTGGAGGAGCTGCTTCCGCTGGACACCTAAAGCTGAGGAGCAGCACTGAGACTGAGGGGCTTGTCTCTGCAGCACCAATCTCAAAACAGAGGAGTGCAGTTGCACGATAGATGGCCAAGTTAAAAGGGCTTGCAGGCACCATGACCCACTCCTTCCTCCGCGACTCTGGGTGGTGCCGTCACTTCGAGGATGCCCTCTGACGCCTGGGGCCACCCCCGCAGCATTGATCCCTGGCCCGGCTGCTGCCCGAGTTGCTACGGGTTGCTGCGATACGCATGTCAATAAACCCTGTTTGGATTGTGGAGTAGAGCACAAGGTTTGTTTGTTTAGTGGTTGGAGGTTCAAAAGTCGGCATTGTCCCACTGCAAAAGAGCACAAGTTTTTTCTCCCTAAGGAAAAGCTGGCTGCAGCGAGAGGGAGGGAGAGATATCCGTGGGCCCTTTTATTTGCTTCCAGGAATAATTAATAGCAGTGCAAAAAAAAGATGACCACAGAGTTATGAAAGGCTATCGATAAGTAAATTAATCACAAAGGATCTGGGGGTGTAAGAGGTGCTGCTTTGCGTGGTTTTGCTGGCCTTTCTCCATGCCTGTGGGGCTGGAGTGGCATCACATAGCCGCCCCCAGCACCAACCCGTACATGGCAATGTTTGGGATAGTTCCTGTAACCCTTCTGCAGTGTGCTCCTGGTTAGTTTTAATGCTGGAAATATCAGAATTTCTTTCTTTCCTGTAGGACCACCTCTTGCCGGTAGGCAGGACAGTTGTTTCTGTTGAAGGTGAACTGCTTAATGTCCACAAAAGTTTCATGTCTCCAAAAAGTTCATTAGAGACCTATAATCAAGCCTGACACATTTCAAACATCCCCATTCCAGATCACTTCCCCACTTTGCTAGCCAACATTCATTTTCTGAGCTCTTCAAATTCTTGATGATGGCAATGCAGAACTCAGATTTCTCAGTGTAAAAAGGAACCAAGCTAGCAAATTATATCCACGCCCAGTTTCAAACATTTGCCCCCTCCCATCCCAAACAAATAAACTGCCAACCTTCCGGCTTCCTTTATATTCCTTGTGCACCTTAAGGGAGCATAAAAAGACACAAACTGGATATCTTGTCTTAATTAGGGGGGATATCTACAGGCACCTGTATCAGTCCAGTGGCTGGACCATGACACTGAACCAGAAGCACTGTTTGAGAGAGATGAGCTGGTTGTGGTGATCCCTTGCCCAACCCACAGGTGTTTTCACCCCCTCACAGAACTCCCCACTGTCCTGCAGCAGTGAGCTGAGCCAGACCAGTGGGGTACAATGCATCAAAGGCGCTGCATCTTGCCAACACCTTGCCTGCACCTTGTCTGGCAAGGACTGGAGCAGGTGTGCTTGGAGAGCTTCTGCCCAGGCTGGATAAATTCCAGAAAATCCGAAGGTTGGCCCCACAGCTGCAGGGTGGCAGTCCCTTGCTCTCCCTCTCTTGACAGATTTTCCCACTCCTATCACCATACAATAGCAATGCACTTAAGATCCCTTCTCTTGGCTTAGCTCTTAGCCAAATATAAGGGTTTCTCAAAGCTCTTTGAGTTTTGGGCAAGAAATGACCATATGTGTCATATAAGGAGAACAGTAAGGTCCTTAAACAGAGGACTCAGATGGCACCTAAGGCAAATGTCTGTTTTCTCTGATCTTGAGTATCTTCTAGGGGCGTGTTATGTGTCCTCAGCCTCATAGCTGAGCACTCTGAATCTGCAGTATGAAGACGGTAAGCTTTTGTGCTGGTTTTGGCAGGTTTCTCTGCCTCTCCATCAGCGGCTGGAGTGGAAGAGAAAATTACGGGATTTACAATTCTGTTGACACAGCTCTGCTGGATGCAATGCCTCATTTCCAAATTTCATTAATAAATACTTTCCCTGGGTCCCACCCTGGTAATGGAGCTATGTGCTGAAGTTTAGAGTAGTTACAGCTGAAAGCAAAAGTTGAGTTGATGCCAGAGAAGCAGTGCTGGAGGCCTTCCAGGAGCAAACAGCTTATAAATGGTAAGGAAAGTCAGTAGGACGTGAATCTGTCAAAGGCACATCCAGCTGCACAGATAGCTCAGGAAGAAAAGAAGACCACCTTGGTGTAAGAGAGCATGGGGTGGAAGGCCTGATGCAGCAGATGCCAGATGCCAGGAGGTGCATGCTAGAAAACTCTACAGCAAAATAACTCTGGTTACTGGGGGAAGGCCATGGGAGAATGTCAGGAACCTCTGGGGACAGATGGGGCCAAACTCTCCTGTGTGTCTTAGCAGACCTCTGGATTTTGCTGGGTTTTGCTCCAGCAGATCTCCTTGGTGGAGCAGGACATTGCCCCTCTCCTCACTCATGAGGAGGGGGCTGCTTCCTTCTCACCTGCATATTCTTCCATGCTGTGATTCAGGTGAACACAGTTGGTTTCTTCTACTTAATATTTCAGTTTCTGCAATGCCTCCGATTCCATTCTTAGGTTTTGTCACTCTCAGAAGTCAAACTTAGCTTCCTTGAAAGAGGAGGACAGACACTTGCTTGCAAAGGGACAGGAAAAATTTGAGCTATTCACTAAAACAAATAGTTTGTTGCCAGGAGATGGGAGTCAGAGACTTGGGAATCCCTTTCTAGCCATATATTTCTAAACTGAGGTATCATCTATTTTGTGACAACACCCACTGGAACTCCCTGCATATGCTTTCAAAGTATGGAAGTACAGGAAAAGAGAGGATGAAAACACAGAGATGTTCTTATTTCATGTTAATGTGGATGTCTAGATAGAGATCTGTGGCACTCAGCAGGCCCCAGTCCAGTTAGCCATTGGTAAAATGCTAAAACAAATGTTTTGTTGCGAGGAGAGGGGAGTCAGAGACTTGGGAATCCCTTTCTAGCCATATATTTCTAAACTGAGGTATCATCTATTTTGTGACAACACCCACTGGAACTCCCTGCATATGCTTTCAAAGTATGGAAGTACAGGAAAAGAGAGGATGAAAACACAGAGATGTTCTTATTTCATGTTAATGTGGATGTCTAGATAGAGATCTGTGGCACTCAGCAGGCCCCAGTCCAGTTAGCCATTGGTAAAATGGCAGGTAACAGGAATAATTTTCCCCTTGTTCCTAATTTCCTCTAACTATAATAATATGTAACTTAACATAATATCTACTGTAATCTATCTATAATAGATGATCTATCTAATGTAATATCTAACTGATTGGTTAAGGTAGAAGCTTTGGTTCAATTCCTCAAATTAATAAATACATTTCCCTTCTTAAAGGTCTTGCATACTTCATAGAACCATATAGAATGACTTGGGTTGGAAAGGACCTTTAAAGGTCATTTAATCCAACCCCTCTGCAATGAACAGGGACATCTTTGACTGGATTAGGTTGCTCAGAGCTCTGTCCAACCTGACCTTGAATGTATCCAGGAACAGGGCTTCTACCACCAGCTCCCTGGGCAAGCTGTTCCAGTGTTTTATGACATCATAAAAATTTTCTCCCTAGTCTAAATCTACCCTCCTTTAGTTTAAAATTCTAACTGCTTATTTCCAACCTCATGATTCCTAGCACTTAGCTGGACTGAAGACAACTAGACAGATGCCAAATAAAACATCTGGACTCATTGTTTGCCTCCCAGCGCTCCTGCACCCAGCTGTTAGAGGCAGTGTTGGAAAGAAAGCACTTATTGGAAAGAAAGCACTTCTTATAGTGCTCTGCTGAAAGAAGAGAACAAGCCAAACAGAGCACATGGACCTTTCCTGCTCTCGGAATTCTTCTTCCCTTAGTCAGCCAGGTATTTTTTGGCAGATGTCGCAAGCTTGTGTAGTTTTGCTTTTGAGTCAGATCCTGTTCCCCTGACATGCCTTGTTGCCTTCCACAGAGTCACAGCCCATCTTTCAGATAACTTGCACAAAGCCATAGACCATTGTGAGAAAAAAGCTGCCTTATCTCTGGCGTTCTTTGGAGAGCGGTGCTCCTCGCTGCAGAACATTACTTCCTCTGCAAGTGAATAAGACAAGCTTTCAGCCCTGGAAACCGAGACTACTTGTGGTCTAATTTTTCCATGCCACGGTCTGACCATGCAAGCAGAAAAATCTCTCAGGACCTCAAGACTCGCTTGGTCCCTTGCATCCCTGAGTGACAGCAGAAAGGCCAGTTAGGGCTTCCAACAGGGGCTGACTTGTAAGTAATGCCTTTGAGAATGTCCTCATGAGAAACTCAAACATTGGAAGCCAGGGGCATGATTCAGGGACCTCTACAATCAGGTGAGTCTCAGGATTTTTAAGACCACCATTCTGCATTTGGACATCTCAAGTGGAAGACAGGCAAGACATGGTCTTCTGAGCCTCCAAAGACGTTTAAGCTCCCAAATCAAGCAGGAGTCGAGAAGCACTAGCACCTGAGATTTTTCTTCCTTTTTCCAGAGTTTGAAAATGAGCTAATCCCTCTCATGGTGATTGTCAGAAGTGATATAAGGAGCTGTGTACCAGTCAGCTTTTGAGGTTTCTTTAAAGATAACTCAATCTTTCAATTACATTTTAGGGAAATTCCAGTCCTCACCTAATCTAGGGACTTTTTGGTTTGTTTTGTTATTTGTAAAATTTAAGAACATAAGAGGGAATTTGCATTAGCTCTCGGAGAGACCCATCTCCTATCAGCAATACAAAAGCACTTTTATTGTAGTTTAAAATAAAAATATGCTGCTTTATGAATCATGAATTGCAATAATAGGAAAAAATCAAACCACTCATTTTTAATATAAAGTAAGTGCAGTATAATGTTTCTCCGGTAATAATGTTCATTTTTTAGACCTTCTTTGATCCTTGTCAAGATGCTTATGTGCATCTGTAGATGTAGAGGTAACCACGGTGAGCTGAAAAGGAGTATCTAAAAACATCTTGTGCAACTACTCCCAGGAATGTAGTGACTCAGAGGAAAAAGCAACTTTCTCTTATCAGAAATGTATTTCTTACTCCAGGACTTCAGTCTAGAAACATGATCCTTTTTCTGCTCCCAGTAACAACGCCAGGCTGTTCCAAAGCCAGAGAAACTCTCTGGACCTCTCTTTCATTCTCAGTCACACCCTCGCCAAGCTCCCATTGTAACTCCAGTGGTGTTTTCCATCCTCAGGGGCTTGGCCTCTGCCTACAGCTCCTGCCAGTAAAACATGCCCTGTGTTATCTCTTTGCCTGTTGGGCATACGCTCCTGAACTAGCACTGGAAAATGCAGCCTCAACACTGGTCCAAAGAAAACAGCTGCCCAAGCAGGGTCACCTGGGGCTGACACAGCAAGGGCTCAGCAGCCCCAGCAAGGTCCATGGTGGTCCAGGGGCTGGGGGGATTCAGCCTCCTTCCATGCACATCTCTCCCCAGGCATCCTCCATGGACACCTGAAAACCAACCTTCTTTCCCTTTGGCCTAGGAAATTGATCCTATATCCCCCATGGACTGGAAGATGCCATCATACATGTATCCTGGTGCTGGCCCCTTATGCATGAGACAGCAAAATTCAAGTGCAGAATGAGAAAGAATAGGTAGGAAAGATTTTTCTTGTCTCAGAGATAAGGAGTGAGACCACTTCTGCTGCAGAAAAGGGAAGAGCTGGGGCTGAAGCACCAAGTGCCCCTGGGGGGCAAAGGAATGCCCATCTCCCCTTTCCTCAGCAGCACCTGCTACCTCCCTGCTGACAGGGAGCCCAGGACCAGCTAGCACAGGCAGCAGTGCCACTCGTCCCAGCCTGGCAGCTGTTTGTGCCCTGTGAGGATCTTGTGGGCAGGGGGAAGCCCAGACTAGTCTGTGATCTATTCTGAGGTGCAGAGCAAGGGTAGACCCTGCTGAGAGGGGCTACCAAGTCAATGCACCATGGTAGCTTGCAGAGCCCACGAAGAGTGACAGTCCAGCAACCACTGCTCCTTTCCAGCCAAGCCCCTCACAGTGTGCCACAATGTCACTCTCTTCCCTGCCCACCCAGCCTGCAGATCCCTCCCTGACAGCCCAGGGAAAAGCAAGGCCTGCTGTGAACTGTTAGGAGCACATCAGCACAAGCCAATGATTGATGCTGGAGGAATCAGCAGTGTGGTTTTATCTGACTATAAATGTTTCAAGAAACAGTCCTGATGTTTAACCTCAGCAGTATATTTTCCCTTTGCGACCACCACACTCTATGTCATTTTAAGAAAGATATGACACTCTGCTTTTTCCTAAATCAGCCTATGCTTAGAACCCTGTAGCAGTGTTCCTCAAATTCAAGTCAGTCCTGGTTCAGAGGCTCTTAGTCTGGCTCCCAGAGGCTCACTGCTCTGGCACCCTGCAGCATGAAAACACAAGAGCAGAGTTCTTGTCTCACAAAGTCAAGCTCAATGGAGTAGAATCTCTTCTCTTTCATGGAAATTTTCTGAAGTCATCCAGAACCTCCTTAGATGGCAGAAATCTTCCTTGCAGCATTCAAGATGTCCACTTGATAAGCCACAGAAGTGAAGGTCAGGCTGCATTCCTATATCTATCCTGATAAATTCAAAAGTGCCAGGAAATATGTCTGGGCACTGCAACTCAATCAGCCAGATATATGGTTATCATGGTTCACAGCCAGTTCTTGGCTTGGTCCAGATATTGTTTGCCCAAGGAACTCCTGGGCATGATTTGAGAGTTAGTACAAACGAGGAACTGTTCCCAAGATGCGGTTTGGGTGCAACCAACCTGTCTTAGAGAGTAACAGAGAAGTTGTCTGCATATGGTCCCTTTGGTGACACTTGGCCTCAGTGCTGAGGAGTGAGCTGGGGCATACTCAGCTTATGAGTGTGTCTCAGATTTATAAGTGCCATTGAAATCCCATAAGCCACTTCAGGAAAGACATTCCTTCTCATCCATCTCTGCATACATGGAGATGTGCCCACACTTAGTGAGGTGTCCTAGGAGTTCTACTCCTTTCTGTTTACTTCCTCAGCAAGAAGGCAAATACAGTAGTATTGGAGTAGGTGCTCTAGCTGTGCTGAACTTACAGTGCTGATTTCTGCTGTTATTGCCAAGAAGCTATACAGAATTGATCCTGTGCTGTTGGCAGGGCTAAATTAGTAGGATGAGGACAGCTGCCAACACCCATCTGCCAACTCCAAACTGCTGGTATGCTGACCAGCAGTAACAGCTCGAGTCTTCAGCTTCCAGTAGGGAATTGCCACCTGTTTCTTCACAGCCAAAACTGTTCTCACTGCAGCATCCCTGTGCTGTGGGGCTGGAATGAGCTTGAGACATTCACAGAAGCATGTGTTTTTTGCATCAGGAAAGTCTGGGACCACAGCTGGTCACTTCCAAACTGTCCAGCGTCCAGCTGTGGTTCCTGTGCTGCTTAGAATTTCAGCAAGTACTTTCTGCTCCCTGACTGCATCACTCAGCCCTCCTCTGCTTGGCCATTTGCCTGTCCCCTTTGTTTCTCCATCTGCAGAGACAGTACTGCTCTGGAACTGCTGGAACTGCCCAGTGGGTATGTTCTGGGTGGGAGTCAAGGGGGAAGGGAAAGGAAAAGAAAAGAAAAGAAAAGAAAA
>NW_010417813.1:0-6542 GCF_000710305.1 Buceros rhinoceros silvestris | reverse complement strand
ATGTGAGATGGCCTTTCTGGTGCTACTTCATCCTCCTTCCTTAACTCTCATAACCTGCTGTATCAGCCCATCTCAAAACCTGCCTTTCCTCTAGATTTAGACTTCAGTTCTTCATTCTTCCACCCACGTCTGTGTTAATTTACCTCCCTCATGTCGAACAGAGAGCAGATCAAGGGCTGTCATTCTGCTTGGCTTAATATCCAAGAAGAAAATGTACCAAAATCCCCCCAATTTCAGAAACTCACAGATTAGTCAGTGGAACCACTGTCTTGGTAACTGCCAGGCAGAAAACACCTTTATAACTGCACCCACACATGACGAGCGTAACACCAGCCACCAACAGATCATGTGAGTCAAGAAACTTCTCAGCCCTGAAGGGAATGTCTGGATTCTGGCAGACTCAAAACAGCTCCGCAGTTTTCTCCGCAGCATGTTAAACAACATCATAAAAAGGGGCTGCTATGCTATAGCTGTGCCTGTACCAGGCTGTGGTGAACATGCTTTGCTGGGCCTCTTGAAAATGGGTGCCCCAACCTCACCGCTTCCACCTCCATACACTGCTTGGGAGGGCAACATGAATACTTTGCAATGCTGAAGACTCCGAACAGACCAAGAGCCGATTTGCTTTGTGTGGAGGATTCTCACAGTATTTTTTTGGTATGTATTCTACTTTACAGCTGAGATCCTTCAGTGCCTGTGGGCAGTGGGCTGTTTGGTAGAGCTGGTCGATGGATTCGGGAAGGAAGCTGAAGGGCACATTGTATTAACAGGAAACGCCTTGCAAAAGTCCTGGCAAGGTGAAGGATTAAATTGAATTCATTATCTTGCCACAGATGGTTTTGGGGCATCGAATGACCGCTCAGTGCATGCACAACACATGCAGTTTCAGAACGTATTCAAGCATAGGCATCGCCAACCTCACTCTTTAAAGAGCGTGTTCGTATTGAATCCTCATGAGGGATTTACGCGCCTTCCTCCTCAGTAATGCACAGCCTTGTAGCTTGGGCAGTCTCTAGGAAACACTGGCCACCTGCAGTCAGGAGAGGTAAGGGATTCTCTGGAGACAGCTCTTCTCCCACATCGTCCTGCTCCTGTTCATGTTCCCAGTTCTGCTGCACGGGAAGCTGATACTCTCACCGGTGTCGTGTGTACATTGCATAGCACACATGTAAATATATGCACACCGACACGCTAAAGCCACATTTGCATGCACACACGTGCACACACATGAATGCATGCGCACACAGATGTATAATATAAAATATATATATACATCCTTGACAGGATTGAACTTTTTGTGGACCAGAGTCTTGGTTGAATTCATTGATCTGTGCTGTCAACTGTAAAATGAAAGCACTGTTCCACATAATCACCCGGGCACTCATCACACCTCAGCTATCAGCTTTCCTTTTTAAGTGTAAGGAACTTGACAACTCAATAACTATAGATATATAGGCTATGTAGGGTTGTATTTTACACGTGAATATACCTCTACACGCTAAGTGACAGATCTCCAGTTGAAATATTGATTAATAAACCAATACTGCTCTGTAGATGCTACTGAATCTCTCCTGATTTACATCTGTGGAGCGTCTGGTCTCTGATATACTATGAAGATCACAAGCCACAGCAGCACAGTGCAGCACGTTTTAGGTCTAACTGTATAAACCAAGTGTCAAAACAGGTCAGCAAAAGCTGGACTCTAGAAAATGTTAGCCTGACCATCGCCTACTAAAAATGCTGTGTACGGGCAGCAATGCCTTATTATTTGCATTTTTACTGGTAATTCTATCATTCAATCTGTGAAGTTACCATGGGCCAAGGCAGAAGTTCAGAGTAAAAAGAAAAGAACAGCTATTTCGCATTCCCCAAAGTAGATCCACCGTTTAAAGAAACCCTCACGTTGCGTATCCAGCACTCACTTTGACCGGTGATAGATGAATACTTTGTTTGTTACTCATACAGAGAGAGATTAAATATTATCTGTTTTGCATTCAGTCCCAGTAATTTGAAGAATGAAATTCTGTTTGAGAACAGAAGATAACACTTCATGAACAGGCTGATTAGAAAAAAGACAGACAGTGAAATACAGCAGCTGTCTGAAAGCCTGCAGAAGTTCCAAAGGTTAAAAAGGTTGAGCCACTATTTTCTCACAAATAAGATTATAGATAAAGATAAACAGAAAGCAATTCTCCACACTATCTGTGGCAGTTGAAGTCAACGCCCTATGAAGTGCCTTGTTGCAGGCTCAGAAACCAGGAACCATACGGCTACAAGGGCTGCAAAAGATCTCAGCTAGGCAGCGTTGTGGACAGCACATTTCGTAAGAGAGCAGGGAGGTTCCACCGGAAATTAACACCCCAAGCAAAATGAAGGGCATTAGACATGTCTTGGAGACCATGCCTCAGTGCAGCTGTACGGGGTGAGTGATGACAGGCTTCAAGGGCTTTGTGTGACGACGGGAAACAGGACTTGACCAGAAGTTGTTGGATTAGCAGTGACAGAAGCAACAGCCAGAACTCAGGGTCACACAAACTGACTCAGTAAACAAAGTAAAACATAAAACCAGCTCTGAAGATCACGAGTCCTACCCTGGGTTCCTCTGTCTCTAGTGCAACGGTTCCTTTTTATAGGATCTTGTAGAAGTGAACTACCTACAAGTATCACATCGGTGTCAAGGGCAAGACCATAGCTTATAGTTGCTAACTAGCATCTGCCCAGAGGGTGGTCTCCACCCTCAGAGAGCACAAGGAAAGGAAAAAAGTAGACTTTTTTTTTGGGGTGGGGGTGGGGTTAGTTCTATTGGAGGCTTTAAAAGAGATGCAGATTCTCTCACCAGTAAATATTCATATCAGCAGCACCAAGCTGAACCATGCACCTATAGAGTCAGGCTTGTTCCTACCAAGGTGGAACTGATCTGTATGAATGTGTTGGTGTTCACCCCATCACAACGTAAAAGACAAAATAATACTGCATCTCTTAACAGTGTCCTCAAGAAATCAAAGTTAAACCAGTGGGGAAAGAAGAAACTAATTTACAGATCTTTTTCCATGCACCAAGCCTGGACAGTTCATAAGCAGAGCAACTCGCCATCATCCACCTCTGAGAGCATTACAAAGGTACAAGCCCATAAATCTGATAAACACTGCAGTGCTCAGATCAAAGGTTTGCTGGAAATGGAAGGTAAATGCCAAAAATTCTGAAAATGTAGTTGGGTGGATGTGATAACTGAGGTGAAGGAGCCTGCCTGTGCAAATGCTACGTGGGGTTCATATCCTGGGGTATCACACCAACCTGATATTTTCCAGTGAAACAGGCAAGATTCATCAAACTTTTCCTTTGGCTGAGGTCATCCTCATCACAGCCAGACAGGGTCCCACACATTCCTCAGCACTGGAGATGTTTCCCTTCAGGCACTTCACTACAGGATCAGCAAGGGAGTAAAGTCGCAAGCATCAGTTCTCTGCCTGCCTCACCCCCACCACAACAAAGTCCCGTATGTTAAATTATCACCACAAGTTCATCAACATCTGAAGGAGTATTTCCCTCTGATATGGATGCACAAGGCTGGTTTAAACCAATCCCCATGAAACTGGAGTGGGCTACACATAGGTGAGTGCAGGAGATTACGCAAATCATTCAGTCAAATGAGCTCCTGAAGGATCTATGTGGAGCACCAATCTCACAGGAAACCGTTAGTTCACTCTTTTATAGTGACCAGGCATCAATGATAGCTGGGAAAAAACCCAAACCCAAAGAAGCCGAGCATCTAATCCAAACTCTTACAGGCAGGGCAGTAACGTTTTGTAGAGCTCAGGTGTAACAGGCAGACGTGGAAAATGTGCTTTCACCTTTGAAACGAGGAGAAAAGGTGATGGTTTCAAAAAAATCCATGACCCATGCAAGCTCAGAGAGATCTTTGCTGCCGGTGACCAGCCACAGTACTTTACCCGAGCAGTCTATGAGCATAAAGACCTCTCGAGCAACACGGCACGTTCGTATTTCCCAGGATCTTCCTGGAGCTGAAAATGATTAATGAAACCCTGGCAACAAAGCCAGTTCATTAGCTGTGTTCATTTCCCAACACAGAACCGTCCTCCGAGTTCTGAGGGGAGGGAGCGCAGCCCACGGGTTGATGTGAAGGAAGGCAGGAGTCACTCTGGATTTATTCGTGCTGCTCGGGAGGGGTGATACGATGGGAGCTGGTTTGTTTACGAGCACCGAGGCAGCTTTAGAGCCTCTTCAGGCTGTGATCACATCGCAGGGAAATCAGGTTGGAGTTCATTTGCAACACGGTGTTTGAGGTCTTTGTGTGATAACCATGGGCCAGGGACACATCCCACAGGCGAGGGGAGCTGATACCTGATTGCAAGACTGCGCCTGGGTTCTGCACTCAAACAGTCGATTCATCAGCAGGTTATCAGGGTTAATCGCCTGCTTGGAGGAGCAGAGCCTCACCCCTTGTATTTTCCTGGGTTTAATTTAATAGAAATCGCTCCCTACGCACACAAACACGTACATACCCACACACACCAGATGAACTTGGTGATGCAGCTAAGTAATTCAGCATGTTCTGGAGTGTTATACTGGAACTCAGATCATTTCAGGGGTTCCTTCTGAAAACTTTCTGGACAAGGATACAAACGCTGACACGCCAGCACTAGTCCTGCAAACATTTAAGTCACATACAGAATCACCAGGAATCACAGAATCATCTGGTTGGCAGAGCCCTTTGAGATCATCGAGTCCAGCCGTTCCCCTGCACTGCCAGGGTCCCTACACCATGTCCCTCAGCACCACACCCACACGGCTGTGAAACCCTCCAGGGATGGGGACTCCACCACCTCCCTGGGCAGCCTGTGCCAATGCTACATGTCTTTGGGTGTCTACCTCCACAAACAAAAAAAAAAAAATACAAAATTCACTTCAGCTAAGCAGATGGCTATAAATTTAGCATAACTATGCACAGTATTTTACAAAAATATCAATAATGTCTGGCCATGAAAGGAACAGACTAGCAGGAAGAAGAGGTTATTCGTGCTTGGTCAGAAGATGGGCAGTTGCCTGAATCAAATGCAATGATGTTTTTGTCTCTGTAGGGCTGATTTTTGCTTTGGGCAAAGTTTTGATTTGATATCCACAATAGAAGCCGCAAATGGAAGTGTCACTGCTTATTTCAGTTTCTGCAGCCTCATTTCCACAAGCTGAAGAAGGAAGCTGAATGTGTCTGTTCACCTGGAGCATCTACTCCTTCTTCCCAGGAAAGCCAAAAATTACACTTTTGTGTGATTATGGAGATCATAAGTGGACTTACAATTGAGAGAAGTTGTCTAGAAATGTGTAGAACAGAAAAAAAAAATATTGTCATCCGCAACAAGAGCAGCAGAAAACGTGCTTTAGATAACTGGGATGATAACCTCCTACACAGAAGCAGTCACCTGTTTCTGAAGGTGCCATCGGCGCCCGTTCACCGTTTGCAAACAGAATGGCTCCGGTCGCTTATTCGGGCAGTAGCTGGCTGATATGTGCCACTGCTTACGGAACTGGCAGCGTATTGGGGAGCCAAGGTGGCTTGAATACATCACATTTCATTTCCCTCACCGCTTCTTTTAGGAAACGTTCTGTTCCTGCAAATGGAAAGGGCTCCACTTAATGATTAACCACCCAAACAGAGTCCCGCTTCGTAACCCCCCAGGGAAAGGGCAAACCACGGTGACCAGTGTACTTCCAGAGCAGCTCATTTCAAGAAAAGAGAACATCATCGCCAGGGTCTCTAATACTGCCATAAAAAATGTAAACTGGAATATTTTACAGAAAGCCTCTGCTGTGTTGGAAATCCTCCTGCCCCTGTATCTCGGGGTCTGCGCAGCCATCGCTGGATCTTCCTTCGGAACAGCAGCTCTTCGCCTCCAGCAATTTCCCCTTGTATTCCCGTCAGTACTGGGAAACCTTGCCCGGTGAGATTGGTTTTCTTCCTCTAGGACGTTTTGATATAGGAGTGTTATTTTATACATCTTTATTTCAATAAATAAAGTTGATTGTTGCTGCGTTTGCTTTTCTGGTTTTGGTATTTTTACTGTGTCTAACAGATGGAGCTGCTAGCGACACAGAGAGATAAGGTTGCTTAATGTTTTCCACGATAACTCTCTGCATTCAGTTGCTTATATCTCGTTTTATCCACTCGGGCTAGAGCATTGCATGCTCGCTTCTTGCCTCAGATGATTGATTCTTTTCTCCCTGCTTTTCAGCAAAAATTATTCTGCTACTTTTAAGAAACAAAAAAGAAATAAATATGTTTCCCAAGGTTCATTTCCTTTTCGTGAGGTCTTTGCGTTTGGGATGAGAGCGTTGCAGTTCGGTAGCAGGGTTGTGGCAGAGCGAGTTAAATTAACAGGTTCACAACTTTTGATCCGCGAGCCAACCGCAAGAACAATGAAACCACTGTGAGCAAAGCACGAACCTTCCTGCTTAGCGCTGCCTTTTGAGCTCTGTGTTTTTAGAACAATTCGTTTAGACACATCAAATAACTTGGAACTAATGCA
>NW_010417812.1:19665-27186 GCF_000710305.1 Buceros rhinoceros silvestris | reverse complement strand
CGGAGCAGAGGGCGCCGCTGGGCGGCCGGGTCCGGCCAAGGCTGAGGTTTGTTTTGAGCGGACCCAGGCTTAGTTTAGGGGGTTCTTTTCCCAATTTCAGAGCTCTTTCTCCCATCCCCTCTCCAAAGGCTGGGTTAGGCAAAACTCTTCATGTAACGTTTTTGTATGTGGAAAAAATTATTTGGGTGTACTTTGTTTCTGACCATAAGGAAGTTTCCATTCAAAAGCATGTTGAAAGTAAACATTTTAAATTTTCAACAAAAACGGGGGGGTACGATTTGCTGTTTAAGTACAGTTTGCAACGAGGGCAAGTCAATTCAAAACACCTTTCTGGCACACTACCATACTGTCAGGTTGGCTGCACAGCTGTGGTGTAACTGAGTTTTAAACTACAAGCAAATAAATGCACGGAGCTATGCAATTAAAAATACATGGTTTTCTTTGGTATCTTCCATTCCTAGTACTTCTGTTTCAAAACTTTGGTGGCTAACTGTGTTTTTTGATGCTGTAGCATCCTTTTCTGCAATTGTCCTTTTTGTCCGATTTCCTCAAACATTCACTGAATCTCCAGGAAACATTACCAATTTGCCTCAGATGATGAACATAGCACCAGGATGAAACAAAGGGCTCCCACATCCAGCACTCTGTCCCTCCTGAAATAGCTGGAATTCGACTTGCCCAATAACAAGCACTTGGAAGAAATATTGATCCCTGCTAAGGTCTGATATTCATCAGCCTTTGTTTTATGAATTCACTGCTCTGTTGATTCCTTCTTTTGCAGTTCAATTAATTTTTAATTCAGGAAGTGAAGACTTATTCAAGACCTAATGCAGGAGAGCTTAGTCAGGATGGTGTATGAGTAAGATCTCTCTGAAAACAAATCTGAGCTGACAGAACATTTCAAACAGTTTGAATTCTTTCATCAAATAAAATACCTTTGCAGGTTAAGACAAATCTCTGATAGGTTTTCTGGCTTGCTTATCTCTCATCTCCCAAAATAGCTTAGCCCTTTTTGCTCCAGGCTGGTTTGCAAAGAAAGGTTGATTTTCTCCATCCGTCTGAAAATGCAGCAGCCTCTGAGAAGGCAAACATCCCACCTGTGAAGGCCACAGGAGATTACAGGGAGTAAGAGTTTTTTCCAACATTCTTCACTGCTTGAGGTGGTGAAGATAAAGAGCTTTTCCCTCATGTACCATCTCCATGGTTACAAATCAATAACTGGTATTAAGCCTATTTCAAAAGCTGTCAGAGGCATTTTGAAAGCACAGCATATGCTCTCTTGCGTATCTTCTTCGGGCGGTATGTTGAGTCTTCGGCATGTTCTCACTGTGATATAACTAGGGCTATGGTGTTGCAGTGCAGCTATTTTTCAGCTGGATCAGTGGCATGCGCAGACACATTGCAAGCCTCTGAGATCACTGGCATGAAGCAGGTGTTTAGGTGTTGGGGTGGAGGCACAAGTGGGACCATGCCTCCCACTGGCAGTGACTTCTCAGATGAAGCCCCTTGCAAAACCGCAATGAATAGCACTCTTATTAAATCTGTGCCTCCGTTCAGTGGTTTTGCCTGCACGTCACTGCTGACTTATCCTTACTACATTCTCACAAGCATTACTGTTTCATTTTATACAGTTTAAGTGACTCACATTGTTTAACTGGGAGTGTTAATAACTTGTAGCGATCCAGACTTCAACTTCCTCTGGAAGTCACCTGGTTTTAGCAGTACAATGGTCATTACGCCTGTGCCAGTCCTAGATCAAAGGCAGAGGCCCCTGAAATATAAAACAAGTTGTGTACATCACAGTTAATTTTTAATTTTTTTTTTTTTTTTGAACTTCAGCACCTAGTTAAGCCCCAGAAGTTTTCCTTTAGACCAAACCCACTCCCCAAAATACAGCAGCTGAAAGGGCTGAGGGATCTCCTTTCCCAAAGAGCTGTGCATAGCTTTCATTTCAGGTCAGCTCAGAAAGTGGATACTGTGAGTACTCTGTATTCCCAGCTGGGTGTTCACCCTGAAGCTGAGCTAGGGTGTTTTCAGGTCAGGTCTCTGCTACCAAGTCTCCTGGCACAGTTGTGCCAGCCAGAGCTGTGATAAAATCCTTTGAAGGCAGAGCTGTGCCATCAAAAGCCCCTTGTGTAGATGTAGGTATAAGCAGAGAAAACTGTGCTTTTGTCCGGGTAGCCTATTTTGGTCAAAGACAGAATTCACTCTCTCAGCAAAAGCTGATCTACCTTGGAAATATTTGCACTTCTGACCACCTGTTGTAGCTATGTTGTCAAAGCTGTCCTGACTTTCAGCTACCTGAAGTATTCTGACTGTTAAATATGCAAGAGCTAACTGTTTTAGCCAAAGACTCAGGCTTTGGTATGAGACTGTGTCCAGTCCTGAGACAAAGCATTGCAGTTTCTAAGTGTCAAATCAATAATTTACCCTTCCTCCTCACGTTTAAATTCCACTCTAATCTCTTCCTAAGAAGGAGAGATTCAGTGACCAAAGGATCAGCTTAATCCAGAGCAGCTGAAGTACAAAATGCCCCAAAGCTGTACCCCCAAGAATGGTCAAATTTTTGACCTTGGCTGTGCATCCTTGACTCTTCCCACAGCCGAGCTTTTGAGAACACTGTAAGAAAAGCCTTGCACACTGGACCTACTGCTGAACAGATAGAAGGGATGCTGCCTTGGGCCTCCTGTGCTGGCCACATAAATCTACTCAGGACTGAAGTACTTCACATAAGCAGTTTCTCTCTAAAGTTTCTAGTTTAAACACTCCAGAAAGAAGGTGGCCATTTAAGAAATGACCAGTCTGCTCCTGTCCATGGGATTGTTTCAGGTGCCCCTAATCCTCTGAGGTGGAGTTACCTGCAGGCTTGAGAGCCTCCAGCTGCAGTATGGGGTGACATTGCAGCAGGAGAAGGCAAAACACATCACCTTTCCATTTGAGAATCTGCAGTCTAAGGGTTAGTAGTGAAATTCGTCTGTGAAGAGTCTTCCTGAAGGCTGGATAAAACTGACTCTCCCAGAAAGTGCTGGAAAGAAGGTACCATTTCACACCTGCGTTGTCCATGCTGTCTTTATTAAGTTGCTTGGTGTGGCCATCACCAGTCTATTGAGATGACCAGTCCTGTGTATTTTATTTGGAAGTTTGTGCAATTAGTCCCTGAAAACCAAGAAAAAGCAACTCAAGTTCCTTTTCTAATGGGCAAGAAAGCTTCCCATAAAACTTCACACATGAGGGTGAAGTTCTCCTGCCTGAACACTAAGATGAACCTCATGGATGTGTTAGTGTATATCTGGAAATCACAAAAATTAGTATCAGTAAGGAGAAGATGCTGCACATTTTATGTAAAATGGTTATATAAATCTTTTGAAAGAACTAATATGCCCTTTCAATAATTACATCTGCACCATTTCAAACTAATCTAGTTTAAAAAGTATGCTGCAGAAAGTCAGTACAATTTTAAGTTATTTAGTTAATAATTTACCTGTTTTAGCTACAGTATTTCCTGTTTAACTTGAAATTTATTTCTAGGGTAAAATAGAAAGATGAAAATGACATTTTACAATGACAAAAAATTGAAATTCTCGTTTCATTTATACAAATAGAATTCAATCAATTCTTAGAAAGTACCTTATTTTTTCAATTTGATCCATGATACAGCCCAAAATTCATTTTCTGTAAGAAACAGAAAAGTTTATTCTAATAAAGCTAGAGAATAGATAATATTGGCCCCGTGACTGTAAAAAAAAAAAAAAAAAGAAAATTGAATGCAGGAAATCACATGCAAGTTAACTGCTAAAAAAACTAGACTTATAAAACCCACAACTGATCCAACAAGCCATTCTAGAAAACCTGGACAAGATGTCACAAAAAATTTCATCATTTGCAAAACAATTTATATCTATAAGATATAAAGCTGCTCTGTTGAAGCACAGGAAGTCAGTGCATGACGAAATTACGTATACATTCAGGAGAGGGTAGTTATCCAACAGCAGAACTGTGACATCTAGCAGCTACACCATATCTATTTGTTCACATTTAGCTTTTGTGAGAAGATCTGAAACAGGCTGCCTGTTGCTCACCTTTAATGTTAAAACAAATGCAATAGAGCTTATGGTGGTGCCTGTGTTTAAATGTTTGTATTAAAAATATGCACACATATGAACTATCTTCAAATGCTTTCCTCTCATTACCCATTTTTTTTAAAAAAAGCTTTTACGATACACAAATGCAAAAATTTGTCTAAACCCTCTAATACCAGAGATAAAAAGATCCACTTTATATAATAATGCTATATTGTTCTAATAAAAACCTATTAAGTGCCATGTTCTTGAGTGATTTGCTGTAACTGCGGTACAATCCTTGCAAAAAAGGTCCCCCAGAAGATCATCCTATGATCTTTACTTACAGTGCATTTACTTACAGACAGCACTGTATTACACAAATATTTTAAAGTCACAGACTCAAGCAATAGAATATTACCCTAATCTCTCAAAAAGACTATAAAAGATACTACAGAATGTTATGATTTTTTCACTAATAGTGCTAGCCTCGCTCTATCCAATCTATCCAAACCTCTATAGTGATGAGAACAAAGTGTTTTATTACAGTTAGAGAATCGTGTTCCTTACTTTCTGCACTGCCCCAACACCCTCTAATAATACATTACAAATAATACAAAACAGTAATTAAGATTTTGTTGCTCTTATACCCTTATCAAATTTGCATGGGGGGAAGTGACTATTTTCCTCAAAACATTCTCTCGGATTGTTATGATGATCTAATTAAAAGCCTTGTTCCCAGAACCGTACACTTTATTTTCACTTTTGACTACAAGAACTGCACTTCTGAAAAGGGCAAGGAATCACAAACTACAACCTTTGAGAGTTAAAATACCTTATCTAAATTTAATAGTTACAGTGGGTTATTCTTAAAGTACAGTGGGTTCTGTAACAGAGTAATATGGATATTCAATATTCTACCATTTGAAACAAAACCAATAAATAAAAGATTAAGTATTGAAACTCAAAAATTATTCCTGTACATTGTATGGTACCTTTTGATAAAAGCTTCTTAGCAAAAATATAATTACGTGTTTTAATCATTCCAGTTACACATGGTTCAATATTAAACTGTCAAGGTTTCTCCATCACAAAAAAAATAATTGCATTTTCTATAGGTGCAGCAGAAATTCTCTCTCTCTGAACAACACTTCAGTCTTTAAAAATATATAGATGGTAAGTATGAATTAAAATTAAACATTAAAAAATCATAATACAGTACTGAGGATGTACGGTTGTTGTGCATTACAGATTTTACATTCCTTCTTATTTTGAAAAAGCAGAACTAGAAAGCCCATTGTATATCACTGAGTTCAACTGGATCCCCAAGTCCTCCATCAGCTTCCAAGTAATTCATAAGAGCCGTCATAGCAGTGTCATCATTTTCACATATTGCATCAAAGGCCAACTGAGAATTACCACCTATAAAATTATTAAAATGTTAATGTAACCAGTACAAAGCATGAAGAATATGGTAACTGTCAAGATATATTTTGTTTTAAATCAGCACCCTCTTTAAAGTCAAGGCAAATGTTTACTTGTAAATGACCAAAAAAAAAAAATCAAGTTAATAGAAATAATGGCTGTCTGCAGACAGTTATAAGGACATACACAACTTGATTTAAGAAGAGAACTTAAGTCTTGTCATTGGACTATCTCCAACTGCTAGTTAATAGAACTTGTATCCATGCAATGAATGAAGTTCCTGTCACTGAAGTAGAAAACTGCTTTCTACTTCACATCACTTTAGTGGGAAACACAATCCTGTACCAGAATTCTCATTTGATGTACTATGCTGGGAACTCCCGAAAGCTTATGAGTTACCTCTAGAAATCAACGCCATACCCTTACATTTAACAAGAGTAAGATAAAATGCTTAAGCTCAAATATCAAAGAAAAATGTTTCCTTGCCTATCTTGGATAAATGTTGTTAGATACTTCTTGGGCGGTTTTTTTTGTGGTTTTTTTTTGTTGTTGTTGTTGTTTATTTTTTTTTTGTGCAGACCCTTATTTGAAGATTAGCTTTTCTGCCTTTGGGTTTTTTTTTTTAATATAAGGTCTCATTACTAAACTGGAAGAAGACTATAGGTTATTAATAAAAAAAAATTATCTAGTAACTGAAGTAAAAAAGGGAGATGAAAAAGTTTCTAAGAGCTGAAATACAGGATAAGCATAAATGTTGCTTTTGTAGCACTTTGCCTTTTACATTAAAAATAATACAAAGGCATTCTTCTCTTACAGGACGAGGGAATCCTACATCCAGATGAACTGCTGCCTTAGTGCATGCTGGAATGAGGGGGGAAAAAAAAACATTTTCTTTCTGAAATATTTTGACTAGCCCTTTGTATTCTCTATTTGTAGCCTGCAGTTAAGATACGAGATAGAGTGCTGAAGGACAATAGCTCACAAATACAACCGGTTCTCTTACATTGCACTGAAATGCTTTTCCTTCCCCATCACTCTTTTCTGGAGAGAGAACTAATAAGTACCTAATTAGAACTTTAGCATCCAAGAATACAAAGGTAAACTTCTGTTAAAGGATGTTATTTTAGTAATGAGATTCAATCACTAATAAAATTTTGCTGGTTTTGTTCCAGTGACAGACAAATCGCTTCACAATTTACACATGGTTGCAAAGTGGTACACTCAGAAATTAAATCATTTATCACAAATTATTTCCCTTGCAACCCCCAAAATAGCCACAGGAGAAATAAATCTTACTGAGGAGAGGTTCATTATTGGGAAATGGAATAGCATGCTGGTTTTGTTCTGAAGTCTCTAGAACTTCTGTTTCCAAAGGACATAACTGAATCAACTCTTTATTTGGCACCTGAAAGAAGTAGTAAAAGGGGCGGAATGAAATCCTAGACTTAGCCAGAATTATTACATTACAGAAACATTATAAAGAATTGTCAAAGTATTAAGAACTAAACTAAATAAAAAATATGCATCAACAGGCAGATCCACTGCATTTAAAATTAGAGGTTTTTTAGAAGTCCACATAGTACTGAACTTGGCTTAAATTAAAGATTTTACTTACGCATCTGTCAAAGGCACTTCAGTGACGGCAAATAAATCCAGCACAACAAATTGTACTGGTATATACTTTCTATGTCTAGTACCAGAAACTACAAATTCCCAGTGACATCATGTTTGTCAATGTCAACACATTCCAGCTAAAATTTGAAAACAGAGTTTCATACCTCCCATGTTCTATTTGCATTAAGCTGTAAGAATTATAAACTATCTTTTCTATTATTTTGCATCTTGTTATCATCATGATAAAAATCTGAGTAGTTTTAAATTACTTTTTGCACTTTAGAAAAATGAGGCTAGGAACAGTAGAGATGGAAGTCATCCTAACCCAAACATACCAGAAAAAAAAAACCCAAACCCCAAACATCACTATTTCCCACCGCCCTACCCTCACCCCCGTTTTGTTTCAAGTAACACATACATGCAA
>NW_010417812.1:0-19570 GCF_000710305.1 Buceros rhinoceros silvestris | reverse complement strand
GCAGGATAGATTTATTGGTTTGTCTGACTTGTGTATATTCTACTAGGAAATTAATAAAGTTGAAATGCTTAACAAAGGCATTTTAGGAACAAACAAGATACCAAAGTACAAAATAAAGAAAAACCTCAACGAATTCAACGAAGTTACCCATATAATGAGATGCTGCATGATTTAGAATGTTCAGTATATCTAAGTCAACCAACTCTTAGGGAGAAAGATCTGCAGTAAGGCAGGAGAGAACTGCCTTATAAACTTAATTTCCTCTCATAAAAAGAGAGGAAGCCAAAGCAATCTCTAGTCCAGGATAGTATTGTTAGGAAATTAAAAGGGCAATGGAAAGATAAACTATCTTTAAATAGAAGGAAAATTACATTCAGAGAAGTGTTAGTGGAAAAGTAAATGTTCATATAGTGCACAATACATGACACGATATACTTCAGAAATATGTTTAATTATTCCATAGTTATGGCCAATAATTATGATAGTTATAGTTTGTGGTCTTATCAGCACTACTAGATTAGCAAACCAACATATTCTGTCAATTTTTAGAAGACTACTGAAATACCTTATTTAAACATTTTGAAACTGAGAACATACATGATACATATTTAAAAGGGTCTTCAAGAATATTGAGATTAAAAGTATAAGTGAGAGAAATCAATAACCCCTATTTTATTTAGGCTGTCAAACTGAACATGTGGGAACACTTCTCTCAGTTATTTAGAAGTTTTAATGCAATTCCAAATCAGAAGAGCCCTTATCAGACGAATCATTTTTAGTATATTTGTAGAGCTTCAGCTGAGATCCTCATAACTGAGTGGAGTCTACAGTCTTCTCAGCCTCAGGAATAGCCCCTTAGGGCTTGAACTGATGCCTCCGTAAATGAGACTGGAAGTTCTGCTGCTGCTGCCAGGTAGTTGGCAATACTTTACACATTCTCTCAGAAAAACACAGGTCAGAGTAATTTGGTTTAAACATAGGCTTTGAGCTATCTGTCATGAACCTTTTACCAGCAGTGATATACTCACTTTGCTGCAATTTACAGTTAAAGCTGTAGAAGGTGACTTTCTCAAGAGATGTGATGGACTTAATTCCCCAGGTGAAGAGTGCAACCTAAAATTGTATACATTTAGTTGATTTACCAAGTCACATTGATCATAATCTGAAAAATAACCTATATGATGCAGAACCCACCAGACCTCCCCAGTGACAAAGCACAAGCCAGCTAGTCTGAGACAACATTGTCTTAAATTCTCCTGCTTCAAGTTTTGATAACACAAAAAGCAGAATCGATCAATAAAGGCCACAGGTCATAATTACTTGAGCACACTATTTTTCCGTTGAATCACAAGCACTGACAGACCAAAGAGTAACAGCTTTCAGAATGAAGCACACTGGGACAAATACGTATTTTTCAAATACACACAGAATACAGTTAACACAAGGAAGTTCTGCTAAACATCCTTCTAATGCTCCCTCTACCATTATTACATCTGTCTTTCCATATTTTCATAAAATTCCAACTAAAAATGAAGGCCAGTTATTTGTTACAGGAATTCGAGATACTGCTCATCATTCCTCACCAAACATACCAGATATGAAACTAACAGCAACAGTGTCATACTAGGGCCTTTTAGACAGCTTGTTTCCATCTCCGTCTGGCTCTTCCTGACTCCCAAAGGACAAGACTATAGAAGAATTGGGGCAGTCTGGATACTTCTGTTTCTGTCACTTCCTCAAATCCAAAAAGTGGTAAGGGATTGAAGGAAAGACAGAAAATGGGTGAATAAACAGCAGCTCAGCTTAAGTCGGTTGAGGTATTTGTGTGGACCATTTGTTAATTCCCTATATTCCAATCCACCATTTGATAAAGCAGTACTGTCATCTCTAAAAGCCAGGACAGAAACTCCACATTGAACAGATTTATAGCATTTTAGTAACTGAAATGATCATGAATCATATGCTAATCAATTCAGATATACTTGTAAATAGAGCTGTAGGCAATAGTCCTGAAATTTTTAAAAAAACTTGGCAATGCCTGATGCACCAGCTTGAGAACCATCTGTATCTTACTGATATTAAAAAAAAAAACAAAAAACAAAACACAAAGAGCAGATTCAAGTAGTAAATGCACTCATCCTATCGGATTATGTTTGTAGTCAAAAAAGGTATTTAATAAAAACTAGCTGGTGTTAGCCTCTGTTGATCACTTGTCTAATTTTCATTGCCTCAGTACGTGCAAGATAGTAACTAGATTTCATACAAAAGAAAAATGAAGAAATAGCATGAAGTTCTATTCTGGCTGGAAAGAAATACTGTGCTGTTCTCAGCAATGATTCTGGAAAAGTCAGATACATCTAGGTTCAAGCAACTACATTCAGACATCTCCAGGAAGATCCAGTTCTTACTGATGAGGCCTTCAGTGGCCCATTGTATTTGGGAATGCCTCTTGTTTATTTTCCCCCAAGATACAGGACTATAGGATGAATATAATGCCAGACAGTTACACAGTGCAACTGCTTCCTTACATAGTTGTCTTCATCTCAGAACCGTCCTTCCTTTGACACAGTTTACCTTATTCTGCATAACTTTGCTCTTAATCTTTTCTTTCATCTGCATAGCAGCTTCTTGGGCTATTAGTTTCAGCACAAGTTTCCTTCTCAATTACCAGTGTCCATGGACAAGTAATATCACTGAAACAAACACACCTGCACAAGACTAAAATGGCTCAGATCACTGCGGCTGAAAAAGCTGGCAAGCAAAATATTTTTCCTTTCAAAATCTTGCAACATTCAATCTATTAGTTGAGAACAAGGTGACTGTTCCCAAAGAAAGCAGCACAACAATGTTTCATTTAGTAACCAGTGTTCCAGATGTGACCATAACTAGGAAAAACACCACAAAGGAGCAAAGCCATGCTTTACTTATATGATGAAATCAGGGTATCTCAAAATTAATCTCTGTCAGATAGGCATGTATTACGAGCTTCAAGTTTATGATAGCCAGCCAGCCAGCGAGTTATGCCATGTTAATACTATGGAAGCTGAACTTTTTGATAAATAAGCTCAATTGCTGTAAGGCTTATAATGGACTGGAAAAATCCATTCTTCTTTTGGGATCAGAAAAGGATATGAAATAAATATTCTCCTGAAATATCCCTAAAATGCCTCAGTCATACCTGCCTCAACTGAACAGATGAATTCCATTTAAATTCCATTTTTTCCATTAAAAAAAATCCCACTCAAAAGAAGTTTCCCCACACTGGGGAGATAAATCCAGTACCATAATTTCTTCTCTGAAATTCTGTCTGTTCTTACGGTTTCTTCTGTTTTCTAAGATTAAAACAGACAAAATTTGTTCTCTTGTGACCTGCTGATCTGTCACTGAAGAGAATTAATGCGTTGGTTTCATCTTCATACAATGCTCACAAAATTCCCCTCTGTTGCTTAGGAAGATAGTGCTCCTGAAATTGTTGTCTCTGTAGCAATATGAAGGGAAAGATCATTGCTTGTGGTTCTTCTAAAAACATAAATACCAGAACTTTCAAGGGGCGATTTTGAAGAAAACTTTCCCAGGAATGCATTTAATCTTTCATCATCCAGCAAATTTATTATTAATCTACTTGATAAAATGGTTTCCCTAATCTGATGATGCATGCTCACGTGGATGACCATTTCCAGCAAAGGTCAGGGGATCTCAATCAAAAACATTATACTGAGTTACTGAAGTGTCTAGAACAAGAGTCAAATCTAGCTCTTGGGTCATGCCTGGATATTAACCGTCAGACTTGCCAACTAATTTCAGTCTTCAGAAAGATAAAACATAAAGTAACTCTCCTTCCCTCTACAAGTGATACTGATGAGAGGACAGTAACAATGGTGTCACCAAAATGCAACATCCCATCTTCGCTGTTGAGGATATCAATCCTGTTTTTGTTGCCAGTGCTTTTCCTCCTCCTTGCTGCATAATCCCAGCAACCTGCAAACATGCTATGGGATGGATTTTTTTTCTTTTTTTATAAGCATGAATCTTTTAATCTCATCACAAATAAGTATGTTTATTCTTCCTTTTATTGAAAATGAATGTATACCTGTGCAAATTGCCTATTCTAGTAAAGGGATGGCAATTTCAAAATACTGGAAACAGAGTAAGCAGCATCTGCCACTGGCACTCACACTCAGATCATGATTTTTACTGTTTCAAAAAATTAAATACTGTCTTCTAATGAAAGGACAGCTGACAAGACAACTGCACTGCAAAGAGATAATGTGTAATCTTGGACTTTGGCATAGATTTAACAAAGGGGAAATCACACTTACCCAACCTGACAGCCTTCTACAAGGAGGTGACTACCTTGGTGATGAGATAGCATTGGATGTTGTTTACTTTGACTTTAGTAAAGCTTTTCATTCTGTTTCCCTTAACGTCCTCACAGACAGGCTGATGAGTCAGGCTACTGCTGAAATGGAAGCTAACTATGCTATGGCATATCGATGTATGTATAGATTGAAGGACAAGTGCCTGGAGTGCAGCTCTGCAGAAAGAGATCTGGGAATTCGGTTGCGTAAGTCTACCATGTGCCCTGGTGGCCAAGAAGAACGGTATCCTGAGGCGCATTAAGCACAGTATAACTAACCAGTCAAGAGAAGTGACTGTACCACTAGACTTAGCATTGGTGTGGCCTTACCTCAAGCACTATGTGGATTTTTGGGGTCCACAACATAAGGATGATAGAAAAAGATCAAAACGTGTCCAAAGGAGGGCAACAAAGATGGTGAAAGGACTAGAGGGAATGACTTATGAGGAACAACTGAGGATACTAGGTTTGTTCAGCTTAGAGAAGAGGAGGATGAGAGGTAGCCTCATTGCTGTCTTCATAACGAAGTTGTAGGAGAGCAGAGAGGGGGGTGATGATGGTATCTGGTGATATGACATGGGGATTGACTTAACCTGTATCAGGGGAAGATATTAGGAAGAAAAAAAATCTTCACCAAGAGGATGGTCAAGCACTGGAACAAGCTCCCCAAGGAAGTAGTCATGACCCCAAGCCTATCAGTGTTCAAGAAGTGTTTGGACAACACTCTTAGATATATGGTTTTAGGTTGCCCCATGTAGAGTCAGGAGCTGGGCTTGATGGTCCTCATGGGTCCCTTCCAACACAGGATATTCTATGATATGAGACTATACCTTATACTTTAACTGTTGTTGCCAAAATTGGTGTACTTCCTCCTGGAAGATTTAATATTGCCACTTTTTCAGGTCCAGTTGCAAAAGAGCCAGTAGAAAGAGCTACATGGGACCTTAGAACACATTGCTCTGGGGACATAAAATTTCTTGGCATTCCTTTAGATCTTACACTTCCATTTTTGGGTAAAGTCTGAGGGACAGCTTCCAGAGTTAACACTTATATAAACTGTCCTGTGCTGATGAGGTGAGTACCATTATCCTAAATTTGACCTGGAAAATGATTGTACCTTTTCATAGCAGCCTTAATTCCTCATAGAGTTGTGTCTGAAAACATACTTTTCCTGTGCATTTGCATCCCAAAGTCCTGGAATTAGGGGGCTCAGACTTTTTAAAAAAAAAATGTTCTTTGATAAGAAATGTTGATACAGTACAAACTGACACAAGAGTAATAACCTCTTTCTCTAAAAGCAAGTCAGGCACCATTTTGAGTGAACAACACAAAAAAGTACATAAGGATATCTTCACATTAAAATCATGTTTCTTCCTTTTGAATGTCTTGGCTACTTAGCTGAGCACCTGCTAAAACTAGTTAGTTTTGAAACGGTCAGTCTTTAATCCATTTGGAATGACGTTTAATCTGCAACGGGGTACTGGGAGGGAATTATGCTATCAGTCTACATTCAGGACAATCAAGAAAGGCTGTGAAAACGCTCCACTGGGAACTGTTTCAAGAAAGTTTTCCTAGCAGAGAGACACAATCAGAAAAATATAAATGCTACTCACAGACAACTGATTTTCCATTTCCAAAGGATTTATCTACCCATTTCAACATCACGTGAAGAAGCTGACCACAGTAACACTTTAAGTCATAGTTAAATAATAATTTAATTAACAAAGGGAATTGCATGCCCAAACCAAAACTATTTATCAACACCAGTGAAGTATTCTGCCATGCATGACTAACATTAGGTTACAATTGGCATCTCATATTTTATACATATAACACAGTAAAAATTAACCACCCCCAAATAATCACAAATATGTTTACTTAAAAGCCTAAACATGATGTTAAGCATTTATTACCTTTGCAATTCTAGTATCTCATTTGCAATTCCAGTTCCTATACTTCCAGCACCAAGAACTGTTCCAGAGGACATTCCAGGTACACTTACTAAAGACTGTTTTACAGCATCTGCAGTTAAAAAAAACCCAACAGAATAAAACCTTGGTTTCAATACACAGGAAGGAACAATAACCTCAAGGATTTACCTTAAAGCAGTTTTTGTTCTATAACTCTTATTTTCAGAAATCGAATTCCTTAAAACACTAACTCATGGAGGAGGGTGTTGTAATTCGAAATAAGAAGATAACTGAGTAATATATTTGTGAAAATTGCTGATCTCCAGTAGTGAAACTAGCTTTAATTGTTATCACCTCCAGCCTCTCTCACAGACAACGCAAAACACATGAGGGAAAAAAAAACTGCTTGGATTTCTCCACAAACTGAAATCAGTTACTAAAAAGAACAATTTCAAAAGCAAAAATAAAACCCTTTATAGCTAGATGATAAAACAGCATGTAGAAAACAGAATCTCCATGCCCAGCAGAAAAATATTAATAAAATATATATCAATATCAGTACCACCCTATATTCTATAGGTAAACTGGGATAGTACAATTGCACTTCTTCAGGAAACCAGGCAAAACATGAGAAGTCTGATGGAAGCATAATATCCTATCAACCAAAATCCTAGCTACAGTAGAAGCTCCTAGAAGGAAAAGATTATAAGCCCTTCTGATCACAGTTAAGTGAATGATACGAATTAGGATGCTGTAACTAGAAATTGCCACCAGAATTAAAAAAATCCATTCCTTCCTTGCACAATCACTCAGAATAAAAAAAATTGCTGGACTGAATAAACCTAAAATTGTAATGACTGATCAGGAGAGGCACCTATGATAACTGTAAGAAGCACACTTGCCTTCTGCAGGCTGGGAACTGTAGAGGACCTGTTCTTCAGCTGACTTGTTATGACCTCTAAGATTTAAACAAAGAAACAAAAACACAGATTAGCAAATTTTTCCAAGGCAAACCCCAGCATAGTTATGTTTTATTTTAATAATGCCTCACACAGAATAAAGACTAACATCCTCAAACTAGTAAAAAAAATGAGACACTATTCCACATGTGTTTCAATGTTCAATCCATTGTACTGTTTCTGAAGCACTGGCTGAAGTATTAATTTCCACTTATTCTCCAAATAAAGAAGAAAGGCCAATATAGTTGTCTTGTGTTCCATCACAAGAGAACAAGGCTGCCATTTTACTGCTGGGAGGGAGACACTTAACTAGAAACAACTGCTACTGGACAGGTCAGTGGCTACCTTCTGTCAGCAGCTGCTACCTACCTTCCCTCCTCTAGACAGCTGCAGTTGCCCAGATGTCCAGGGCAGACAAAAGTGGCCTTTGGCTGCTGGGCAGCATATACTGTCTTAACTGGTCTTCTCTGTTGTCTTAAAGAAAAAGGACATGGGCAAAACAGTGGGTGATGTTAAGACATGAACCTGCTACAGAATGGGTAAATGGTTTAATAGAAATAAATTCCCCTCCATCCCGCTCTCAAAGTCCTGGTCATTGGCAAAGATCCTCAGTATTACTGAAACAATACAAATTATGTCTACATTGCAAGGCACAGAGAATGAAAAAAAGAAAATTACTGTCTCACAGGCTCCTCTCTTGCAATCAATTTGGAAATTATCTCTTTGTCCTGCCTTCCATTTCTATGATCTATCAACTATGCTTCTCCACATTCTGATAGATTGCAGGCAGGGTAGTATTTAAAATTAGGTCAAACTGACACATGCAGTCTCATACAGCTCAGAAGGAAAAGCAGAACTAATTTCACATTTCCATTTATTCAAAACTGCTTTGCTTAAAAGGTCCTTCCTTTCTTCCTTTGATAAGAAACTCTTTCACCTCAGTTTTTCTACTGGGAAACAGCAGTTTTCAGAGTCAAATCCATGACTTAAGCCTGAAATACAAATAACTGTTAAATGCAAAAAAATGTTGTTCTAGGTTACTCAACCACTTTTAGTGCATTAATGATATTTTCTAGTCGTGTTCTGCATCTTATTGCTTTCTGTTAATGCTAACTGTAATTAAGACAAGGGGTTTCATGTGAATTACTTACAATACTACAGTGTTGTTTGATACAATGTACTCCAGTTCTTTTGTCCACGGATTCATGAAACTGAACCACTGACTCTTTAAAGTAATAAAAGTCCCATCTTTTGCTCTAAATTTGTAGGAATTTGTAAACACTTTTTCTTTGTTCTGCAACACTAGATAAGAAAGAAAACTTGTAATCATCATATTTATACTCAGAAAGATAAAATAAAAAAAAAATCTTGTTTTATAGCATCATAAACTTAAAATGTTTTTGATGGCCAGAAATACAAATTAAATTCCAGAACAACTGACAGGACCTCTACTAAAAACCAAGTTATGGTTTCAGCAATCTTATTAATCTTAAATTAAAGTCCAAGTACTAAGTTTCTGCAACCTACTAGTAGGGAGACTCCTGAGTTAGTGAACTTTCATAATCAGTGTCTTTAATTTTATGATTAAGCATGTATGTTCTTCAGGATTCCTTCCTCATTCTTATAAAGAATTGAAGCAGAGGACTGAAAGAAGTGTTAACGTTATCCCCTTGCAATTAAAAGCACTGCACCAAGATCCAAGCCAATAGAAATTTCTTCTTGCTTTTATTACAAGCTTTATGCAGGCATATCTTAATGCATATGTAGAAAAGGACAATGCTAAGATGGTTTAGTTTTATTAATTTTCATCTTCTGATTTTTTGATTTGTAGTGTTTTCACACAGCAATTACATTTAGTTTTAAGCAGTCTGGGAGTACCAATTATTTTGTACCTTCTTTGTGTTTTTCAGCTAGATGATTGTGATCATCTTGATGGCAGTACTCATAACAAGAAGTTCCTAGAAGCTCTTGTGGCAGATACCCTAAAATTGCTGTTGCACTGTTAGAAATAAAAACATGAACTACAGCGGATTCAAACAATTGTAAAGCTTGTGTTCTTCAGTATCACATAAACCAGAAATTTAATGTATAAAAGAAACAGATGCTTGTGTTCGTGTTCGGGAAAAAGATATAGCAGTAGTATAGCTCTAAAACAACAAAAAAAATTCACTGCAAATTATTCATTTGCAATGAATGGAAATTCAAAGACAAAATAACAGTGTTTAAACTTGCAAACCACATGTACGCACAAAATACTTATGAACATTAGGTCTTTCCATTAGCCAATCAGGGTACTGGTCACGCATAAGGAGTCATTAAAAAAAACTTAGTAGTTGCATTTTGTTCTGCCACTTTAAGGAACAGGTTTAAATAGACAATTTTAGATAAAAGACAAGATGACTGAAAGCACAAAAAAGTTTCAAGTGACAACAACAGAATTCAAAATGCAACGTGGTAACTCAGTCTCTACACCAAATAAAAGCCTGGTTTAGGAAGTTCAGAAAAATAGGAACTTATCTTAAACTTCTAATGAAATTATTTGTAAATCAGGTATCAAATTATGTGTTTGCTCCAAATATTAAGATTTTAAGATGTAATAATTTTGCGAAGTGTTTATTACTTATGTCATATGCATAGCTATGAAGCTCTAACTTGAGATTTTTTCTTTATAAGTACATGAGTGCATTTTATGACATTTTAATATTCCTAGCTCATCTTTTCCTATAGGACAATACACTTACTTCCATAAATTACATTTTATGTTTGACAAAAACACCCAAAGCCCAAGTACTCATAGATTCAGAATGAACTGCTTCCTGTGTACAGCACCTAGAAATTCTATCCTGCTTGAGAAATTATAGTTCTGACAGAAAGTACTAGAAAATTTAACTATTGGTGTAGTTTTCTTTTTCTCTTCATTAAAGAACAAAACGCTTACCGCTGATCTACATAAACAAATTTTCCATCCATGGCAAATCGCGTAACAAATTCTGTTGCTTTGACATTTATCTCTCCACTCTTTTGTGGAAGAATATAAGGGTGTAACCTCCCAATTGCAACAAGACAGTTAAAGTTACTACTGTCCTTTTCTACATCATTTTCTTCTTCTACTCCCACCTCATTAGGAGGCCAGTTCTTCATATACCCAGTACAGTGAATGGTACAGTATTTTCTGTGATCTAATAAAAAGAAATGACATAAGCAGCAGTTATGGTTCAAAAATTAAACTGAATTACATCTTTTCTCCCATTCACCACGAGACCAGCAACTATATTTTATGATTACCTACACCAACTGTACAAGGCTATAGATAACTTTACAGACAATTTTAAAATTAGTTTTGTACTACTAAATTTTGTCTTACCTGGAAGGAGCACTTCTAACCCTATGTAAGATTTTGGAAGGTGGGTTATAGGTGTTGGCAGTTCAAACACAGTCTCACACAAAAAAAAGTAAACCAAAAATCTGGCAACCCACAGATCACTTTCTCTTTATATGGTTTCATACGTATTGTAAATTAAAGTAACTGGAGAGGCACTCTGTAGATTATGAATCAATTTACCTTTTGTGAACATGATGATCTTAACATACGCTTACTGCAATTGCTAAAAGAGTCAGCTGAGAGAACAACCCAAAACAAGACAACTTATTTTCCATTTATCTTAGGCTTCTGAATTTCTCAGTTGTCTGGAAACACAAATATTTTAGAAGTCTTAAATTACAGCATACACTGTCATTCGTTCCTATGGCTAGTAGACTCTTTGCTGCCTGTACAACATGCAAACACCCTCATATGCATCGAGGCATAGAGATGACATTAATGTGTCCCGCAGTAACAATCTTTAAAAAAATTGCAAAAGTATTGTTGATTCTGAATAAATTATGCTTTAGATAGATTTGATTTCCTATCAACTACAGAAAACATATCAACTCTATAAAATTTAAAACTGTGTTATCCTACTGTGACTTATACCGCACAGCAGTAAATTTTAACTAACTTGGTGAGATCTCAACAATAATGGGTTATGCTGAAAAACAAGAGTAGGAGAATTTTTTCAGGGTCAAACAATTTCACCATACCTTTGCAAAAATCAATACTAATGTATTAAACAAAAGCTGGAAATCACATTTTAGAAAGATCCTTTCACAGAAAACTTGACAAGAGTATACTGCTGTACAGGTATACCAAAATATGAACTAAACTAAAATTATTGGAAAAAAGAATGGAATTAACTTTATTTTTTTTACTAAAAAAAGGAAAATTCATACTTTTAAGTACATACAACACAAAAAGGTAAACCAGAAAAAGAGTTGGTTGGCTTGTTTTCTGTTTTGCTTCAGAACAGTAGATTTTGCAGGCCTTATTCACACAGTTATCATCAAGACATACTTTATTAGTTTCACATTCTCTTCATCTGCTCCAGTGATTTTAAAACTTTCCCTCAGACTAAAATTTACTGCAATAAACTAAGCACTCTTAAACAGGCACTGTAAATCAGGTTCCTCCCTCTTTTCCATGGGTGAATGGGAAGGAGAAAGTGTACAATTAGACTGTTTTCAAAACATCTCCAGTACACATTTATACTTCTCTACAGCTACTTTTTCAAGTCAGTGATAATTACAAGGGTCACACTACTGACTAAGAATTTAAATATACCAAGTTTCGAGACAGAAAGCTCACACTTCATCTAAACTCTTCAAATACCTTTCTTCTTTGGGTTGGGCAAGCACTCCTTTTCTTCTTTTACTGTTGTCCTACTACATTTCATCCGACAGAAGAAGGAACGTCGAGCACCAGAATTCAGTCGCGCAGGTCCAGTTTGAAAATCTGCATGTACTTGCAAGCCAGCTTACAAAAATTCAGTCAAGTAGTTAAAAAACCAAAATCCAACAATAAAACTTCAGAATACAAGGCCTTCTCTTCATTTTAACTTCCAGTACATTCTCCTTACTGTATAGCCTAAATTTTGTCCTTACAATTAAAAATTGAAAAAGTCTAATAACTTAAACAGGGCAAAGAAAAGTGACTGTCACACAGATTCCAAAATAAAGTAGAACTATCAAAAAAACCCCAACTACCATTAAAAAGAACTACCAAACTTAAATGCTTCTTGATATTTTACTAAATATGCTTTATAAACTTTCAACTTCTATTTGGTACAAGGAAGAACTGCAAAGAAGCTGATATAAGCCAGCTATAAAATAGTCATTAGCTGCACATTGCATAACACTCTCCCTATTAGAAATAACTGTAAACAAAAGAAGATGTGGTTAAATTAGGATTGACACTTAGCATTTTCAGAGAAGACAGTGATTCTTGATATTGAAGTATTTTATCCCATGTTCGACTACATCAGGTCTTTTGTACTGACAAGACCTATCAAATACAAGAAAAAAAAGTAGTATGCGTGGTAGGAAGAACATCAGACCACATCTTGGTAAATGTTTAACAATGCAAATTTCTGTAATTCTTACCATCTAAAATAAATTCTTTTCTACACTAGCACTGTAAGTGCATTCTAAGCAGCAGATATGCATTAAATGTGTTTGGAAATTATACCTCAAGTTTGTACATCTATGCACATACAAACACACAACTATGTCCTGCATAACTAGACTTATTAACAACTCTTTAAAAAAAAATCTGAGCACATTCAAATATTACTTACTTTTCCCATCTACGAGCTTCTCCCTAGGAGAGACATCTGAAGAAGAAAGTTGCTCCTTAACTTTTGCAACATCTTTTGGATGCAAATAATCAAACAAACTTTGTCCAACTAAAGTAGCCTATTTAAAAAAAAAGAAACAAATCCAAAAGAAATAAGAACCACACCATTTTATAACAGAACCCCACACATACTACTCAGAAAAACAACTTTCTACACCATGAAAAAAGTCAGCTACCACAGTTATTCTAAACATCAATATTTTTATCTGTTTTTAATTTGCCATTCTTCAATACTGTTTTTATAAAAACAGGGTACTAAAAACATCATTTGTTACTTCCCCTTTGAGAAATAACAGATTTAGTTGGATATTAAAAAACAGTTCTGTAAAGCCAGAAGTTTTATTTATGTACGTAATATGATTCCTGATACTAGTTAAAGGTTATGCACAAAATAATTCCACTCACGGATTACTGGGGAGGGAGGAAAGTAAGAAAATAGGAAGAAATAGTCATTCTACCTAGTGACTCTGACTAAGCTCTAATTTGGTTGGACAAAATGGAACCACTGAGCCAGGTACTGCCTGAAAGCAGGGGTCAGCTCACTTCAGCACTCCTTAGGAGGGGATATTTACTTTCTAGCTGGGATCCATTCAACCTGCTGACTCAGCTGATCCAGAGTAACTGAACTGCTGCACTACTGTAGGCAGCACATCAATGACTGGAAAGGTGCTGCGTTGACAAACAGTATTCTAGATTCAAATTGCAACTCAGTTTGGATGCATACCACTTGCTAAAAGATCACTGCTTACATTAAGGGCAACACTCTTCCAATAAGCCAGAATGAAACAGGTTTAATGAAAAGCTTCTAAGAAAGCTGGATACAGCTTCTTTCATTTGCCCAGTTCCCATCTAACCACAATGCAAAGGGAAAATGCTGAGCGCCCCTGAAAAAGGCTAAAAGCAGCTTCATGAAAATAAATAGGTGTACCAAAGAGATTAGGCTGCAGAATGGATTCATAACCTATAATGACTCCCATAATAAGCAAATAAGTTCATGGGTTATGTCAGTCATGTTCTCTGAACTTCTTCAGCTGGAATAGAAAAGATCTTATGGGTCTGGAAGCAGGTACTTTAGTCCTGGAATAAATTCAGTGCAGAAGTTTAAAAAAAAAATCTGCTTTATGCTTGTTCCCATAAGATGATTCATTTCACTTTAAAAAGATACAGTTTCATTTTTTTGAAACAAACAAATCTATAAAACAGAGTCCAGATTGGTTACCCTTCCATTTTTGAAGAAAATTAACATAGCACAAATGGTTTAAAAGTTACAGAAGTAATCAGATGGAAGCACTGTTTCAGTTTCTATTTCTAGAACATAAGCCATAGATGGATACATGAACAAGTTACCATGCCTTGATAATTTGTGGTAATTGTCCATGATGTTAAACATCAACTCAAGGCAGATACTTACATTTCCCATATTTCTCTTATTCTACAGGCTAAGAGTATATACACAGATAGTTACTTAGGATGAGGTGTTAGGTAGTGCAGCTGAGCGCAAAGGCATTAACAAGCAAAGCTTTAATTAACTTCCACTGCTGAACTACCCATTTTTCTTGGCCTAAGAAAGCAAACTAAAATCACTTCACCATTTAAAAGTGAATCTCTTGGATACAGAAATTAGGACACCTTCAAGTTATCCCTTCCTCTCAGACTCGCAGTTTACTTAAGGATGATAAGTTGAATTCCGGCGCTATTACTCAGGTCAGGAGTACTGACAGTACTTGTAAATCTTTTGTTCCAGGATACTCAGCCTTACTCTGAACATGGTTAAATCAAAGAAATTCCAATAAATGACACACAAGGACTATTTTTCAGTAATATACAATAAAAACATAAAAGTTTAGAAGATTTTCCAAGAAAATTTGAGGTAAAAGCAAAACAAAGAAATTAAATTATAACCACCTGATCATAATTAAGTATTTTGCAAACTGATTCTGAAACAAACAGAATTTTTCCTCTGTTGCATCCAACCACAAATAGGAATCCATCTGCAGCCTGAAAATATAAAGATATTGTCTTTAAAAACATACAATTAATATATACAATGAATATTGATGACTACAAGGAAGCGCACTTTTAATCTTAATTTTTAAAATTAAGTTACAAATCACATCAAAAAGCAATTAAGATTGCAAGGACCAAATCAGACCTTCAACTACAAACAGCTGAAGTTTCTTAAACACAGCTTTGGGAAAAGAGGCAGCCAGCGGAAAAACAGCTAAACATGAGAGTCATCTTACAGATCTTGGCAAAGTCTGTTATTGCAGCAAAATAAAAATAAAATAGTTGCAAATGAGAAAGGGTAAAGGGAAGTGGGAAGTGCGAAAACAAGAAGAAAGATTTTCTTTCAGGTGTTACTTCTGCATCTTTCAAAGCACATCTTTAAAATTTTGCATAAAGGTGATAAACAATTTCAAGTAGATCTATGTGTAATTAAAAGCACTCTCTATATTTACATGCAGACTTCAATATCAACATAAAAATTTTACGTATTAAATATGCAGATTATTAACCCTTCACGGCTGCTGTCTGCCATGCTCACAAATCATCTTCTGTACCCCTTTATGAAAAAGCCTGTATAATGTACAGAGTTTATAAACCAGGACTTACCAAGTACATCAAAGTACTTGCTTGAATAAAAAGATGGGAAAAAGAAGTACTGGCCACCAAAAAACTCAAGTTAATGGCAAGCTTTAAATCGTTTAAGTGAGAGTTTCCTTCCACCTACCCTAACGATTAACTGTCGGAGCTCGTCATCCTTTAAAAATGAAGGTTTATACCGGACTTCTGTATAGGAGCTAGTGGAACCTGGAAAGTACATTATTTGTAGACATGATGTCAAAAGCTACATTATACATTTACTTTAAACAAAGTGATACTTGTTTTGTAAATTTTCTTTCAAAAAACAACAGCTGAATGAAAAAATATTTAAGAATTCTAAAAATACTAAAAACAAAAAAACCTCATGAACATATGCTAGCAATAAATACGGGCACACAACCATTTTTTCTTGCCCTTAACATAAAACAAGGAAATTTCTGTTGAGGTATCTTAACATACTGCTAGAGAAATGGTTTTATGAGGACGGAATTTTCTAGAAACATTTTGTACGCTTATTTCAGAATCCTTAACATTTCTGAATCTCAGTAATTCCAATGTTATCAGTTGTCTTTTGGCATGAATAATGTTTCACTAGTACTATATAGCCAACAATCCAAAACTCACTCTATTGTAGTTAAATTGAGTATCTCACTAAATGTAGTAAGACTGACTTGCTACATTTACTGTTCTAGCACTCGCTGCAAGTACTCCAAAATAAATTTTAGACATTTCAAGTATTTCCACAACTTTTTCTAGATATTCTTCGAGGTGAATAGCAGTTGAACTTTCAGCAAATTTCAGCATTCACTATAATCTACATAGCATCTTGTATATTCTTAAAGCATTTATTATATGTATCTTCAAAACAACTGTGCTGGATGGAGTTCAGTTTTCATATCCTATTGTTAAAACACAAATATTTGAGCTGAAGATTTCTTGTTTAAACTGCAAGTGCAATTACTGTCCTCCTGATTTGTCTTTACATAAAACTCTCAGCCTGCTTGGGTCAATGGGCCTCCTGAAAACCGTTCCAACCTAAATTATTCTATAATTCTATTACTGTCAAGTTAGTAGCATGTTTCCTACATGCCTTTGACTTAAGGCTAATGGGATTCTTATTAGATAAGTTTATTCATAATCAATTTTTTTTGCAACACAAATAGTCTTTGATCTTTGCTTACAGTGGATCGAATTACTATTCTGAAACAGTACTGCCAAAAACCCTGAAATCTTGCATGCTGCTGACAGACCCCATGACATGCAACTTATATTTGGATATAGTTTTTTCAGGGAAGGAAAAAACATCTCAAGACCTAGCAATAGCAAAAGGAAAGGAAAGAATATATCCTGGTTTGATCCCAATACTAAACAACTCACGGAGAACCATGATTTCTGTAACTTTGCTAGCTGACTGTGGATACAAACTTTTGACAACTCTTTTTCTTGTTACTCTCTAACATCTCATGGTGTTTAAAACTTTAAAGTGTATTCAAGTGTGTTTTGTCTTGCAACATTTAATTTGATTACTGGTTTTGCACAAAAATATTAAGTTTGAGAGAGAATTATGTCCAAACATAATTTTTCTTTAGTTTTAAGCATCTGGTTTTGGTTTTATGAAGACATTTTACAGAAAGTGTGACAGAAAGTGGAGAAATCACAGAAAACACGTTTAATTTGGGGGCTAGAAAATAATGAAAGACCAACTTGCTTGACAGATTCAGTTTTTAAAAAGAATCAAGGAGTGACTTGATGGCAAGGCATACCCTTAGCAGACAGAAAATATCAGACACTGAAGGGTGGCATTTTTTCTGCTATACTAAGCAAAAAGAAGAAATGAACTTCAGGAACCTACAAACATGTAAATTTAAAAGAAGAACAGATTCAGAACTGAATTCAGCAAGGAAACATAAAATAAATGACCCCTGATTTATTTAACATCAATGAAGATACACAGTATAACTCCTGACAGAACAAGGACTTTCAGGGTTAGTTTCCTAAAACCTACCTTTTAAGGATTTTAAGTGTTGCACAGCCATCCGTAACACTGTAAGCTTGTCTAGCTTCCGTGCCATGGGATTGCACTGAGGTATCATAGCAGATAATTCCTCTATCAAATTATTCATTTTGTCTCTTCGTCTTTTCTCTGTTTGACTGTGAGCCTCTCTTAGAAGAAAAATTAAGAAAGATGTAGAACACTATTTTCCCCATAATATTAACCAATTCAATTTTGGGATTAGAACGTATCACAAAGTACTACTGCACCGAAACATTTTTTCACACTCTACTTTTATTTGACAACTGAATTGGATTCAATTGAACACAGCAATTTACTGTTGTGATTACTAACATTTATTAGCAAAATTTACTTTTATTGTAAATTAGTACCTGAAATCTTTTATTTTAACATGTTCTTCATCTTCATTCCTAAAGAAAAAAAAATATACAGAGTTTTACATTGTGTATTTAATACTAAGCACTTCTTTCCTCCCATGAATTCAAGATAATACAGGGATGCAAACACAGCATAACCAGTTGGTCAAAAGAGGTGTTTGGCCGCAGGCTCAGTGGAAGTCAGCAGTGTGTCCTGGCAGCCAAGAGGGCAAACCGCATTCTGGGGTGTATCAAACACAGCACAACAGCCAGTCACTAGAGGTGATTATCCCACTGTGCTTAGTGATGGTGCAGCCTCACCTTGAGTGTTGTGTGCAGTTCTAGGCCTCTCAATTTAAGAAAGACATTAAGGTCCTCGAATGCATCCAGAGGAGGGCAACAAAGTTGGTGAAAGGGCTGGAAGCCATGTTCTGTGAGGAGCGGCCGAGGATTCTGAGTTTGTGTAGTTTGGAGAAAGGGAGACTGAAGGCTGACCTCATTGCTCCCTAGAGCTTCCTGAGGAGGAAAATGTAGAGGGAAGTGCCGATCTCCTCTCCCTGGGATCAAGCAATAGGATGTGTGGGAATAATGCAAAGCTGCACAAGGAGTGGTTTGGACTGGACGGTAGGAAGCATTTCACTACCGAGAGGGTGTCAAACATTGGAACAGGCTTCTTAGAGAGATGGTTAATGTTCCAAGCCTGTCAGTATTTAAGAGGCATTTGGACAATACCCTTAACAACATGCTTCAACTTTTGGTAAGCCCCGAAGTGGTCAGGCAGCTGGACTAGATGATCATTGTAGGTCCCTTCCAAATATTCTATTTTACTTTATAAAAAAGAATACTGTCCACCTATATATAAATATTTTCTAAATAAGGTATCCAGGTGTAGAAAAAGAAATCATAAAGAAGTAGTTAATAACTACCCCATAACATATATACACAAATGGTTTAGACTGTACAGCCAATCTTAACTCTGTTTTGTCACCTTGTAATAACATTATTTTTTAACACAGTTGAGTTCTATTTTAAAAAGCACTTGACAAGGTTAAAAGAAACAGGCAAAAAGAGTTTGTTCTCACGTACTTTTAATTTGTTCCCATTCTTACCTTAACTTCCAATACTAACAAGTCTGTTAAAGTTAGAAGCAAGACAAAAATGTCACCTTAGAAAAAAATCATCAGAAAACCTCACCATTGGATGGACCTATCTATCCTGTTAATTTGCTATATATTTATCACGTTGTGCTGTACAACGACCTGCCCACAGACAAAGTATTCCTTAAGGCAAACCACACAGCTCATCTAGCCAAATAGGAAAATGTATCATGTTTATAGCACTGAAAACAGAAATGGATTCATTTTATAGAAAAAAATACCTTTTTTGAGGGCCACCATCAACTTCAACTGTATCCCTGCAGAAACAGGTAATAAAGTAAGAAAAATGTAGTTTGAAGCAGAAAAAGGTGACTTGATACACCCAATGAAAAAGCTGCAGAAGAATTTTAATGGAAACCCCACTTGATCAATAATTTTCAGCAAGAACATTAATTTTTAGAAACTAATTCTTCAGAAACTAGTTCTTATAAAACAAACTTTTCATTTATTTAAAAATATTATTTAAGGAATGAATAATTTTAAAT